>NC_064640.1:36526444-36829475 GCF_023864345.2 Schistocerca serialis cubense
TTGTGTGTCAGTTTAAGCACAGTCTTGTATAATTGTTCAAAAGGGGACGTTCCACTTTTGCTGCTTGTACGAGGGGCCTCCATTTCCCGGGTTCTGCGGGCAGTTTTTACTCATATGTCCTGTGGTTCCACACTGAGAACAATAGGTTGCACGGAACTGCACGGCAGCATGGCCTGCCTTTCGGCAGCGTTGGCATGCCTGCTCGTATTTAAAAATTGGACACGGCTGTTCGTCCGAGCTCGCTGAACTGGTAACAAAATGTGCTATTGTCCTCTCACATCATCGCTAGTCGTGTGGTATCATGCAATGAGGGGTGTGGGGGGGGGTTGGGGAGTTGTTAGGGGGTAAGGCTCTCCTCCAACTTACAAGTCAATTCCAAGTATAAACATGTCAATGGAGCGGGCTTCCGCTTGCTCGTTTAACACCTCGTTCCAGGTGGGAACCCAGCATGCAAGTGCTTCAAGCCACAGCGCGGATTTGGTCAGCAAATGCCTCTACATTCTCCCCTTTCTTCTGGTGGAGGGTGGACAACTTGTCCCTGTACTAGCGGGCATCACGCCTGTCCGAATATCTTTCTTTCAATCCGGCCACTAACTTGGCAAAAGAGGTGTGTCCCTAAGGGTGTGAACTGATTCGATGTATGTACGGGCGTCACTCGACAATTTAGGGCAGAGTTCATTTAATACGAAATCGTCTGGCCAAGCGCAAGCGCGGCATACATCTACATCTACATCTACAACCATACTCCGCAAGCCACCTGACGGTGGGTGGCGGAGGGTACCCTGAGTACCTCTATCGGTTCTCCCTTCTATTCCAGTCTCGTATTGTTCGTGGAAAGAAGGATTGTCGGTAAGCTTCTGTGTGGGCTCTAATCTCTCTGATTTTATCCTCATGGTCTCTTCGCGAGATATACGTAGGAGGGAGCAATATACTGCTTGACTCTTCGGTGAAGGTATGTTCTCGGAACTTTAACAAAAGCCCGTACCGAGCTACTGAGCGTCTCTCCTGCAGAGTCTTCCACTGGAGCTTATCTACCATCTCCGTAAGGCTTTCGCGATTACTAAATGATCCTGTGACGAAGCGCGCTGCTCTCCGTTGGATCTTCTCTATCTCTTCTATCATCCCTATCTGGTACGCATCCCACACTGCAGAGCAGTATTCAAGCAGTGGGCGAACAAGCGTACTGTACCCTATTTCCTTTGTTTTCGGATTGCATTTCCTTAGGATTCTTCCAATGAATCTGTCTGGCATCTGCTTTACCGACGATCAACTTTATATGATCACTCCATTTTAAATCACTTCTAATGAGTACTCCTAGATTATTTATGGAATTAACTGCTTCCAGTTGCTGACCTGCTATTTTGTAGCTAAATGATAAGGGATCTATCTTTCTATGTATTCGAAGCACATTACACTTGTCTACATTGAGATTCAATTGCCATACCCTGCACCATGCGTCAATTCGCTGCAGATCCTCCTGCATTTCAGTACAATTTTCCATTGTTACAACCTCTCGATACACCACAGCATCATCCGCAAAAAGCCTTAGTGAACTTCCGATGTCATCCACCAGGTCATTTATGTATATTGTGAACAGCAACGGTCCCATGACACTCCCCGGTGGCACACCTGAAACCACTATTACTTCGGAAGACTTCTCTCCATTGAGAATGACATGCTGCGTTCTGCTATCCAGGAACTCCTCAATCCAATCACACAATTGGTCTGATAGTCCATATGCTCTTGCTTTGTTCATTAAACGACTGTGGGGAACCGTATTGAACGCCTTGCGGAAGGCAAGAAACACGGCATCTACCTGTGAACCAGTGTCTATGGCCCTCTGAGTCTCGTGGACGAATAGCGCGAGCTGGGTTTCACATGACCGTCTTTTTCGAAACCCATGCTGATTCCTACAGAGTAGATTTCTAGTCTCCAGAAAAGTCATTATACTCGAACATAATACGTGTTCCAAAATTCTACAACTGATCGACGTTAGAGATATAGGTCTATAGTTTTGCACGTCTATTCGACGTCCCTTCTTGAAAACGGGGATGACCTGTGCCCTTTTCTAATCCTTTGGAACGCTACGCTCTTCTAGGGACCTACGGTACACCGCTGCAAGATGGGGGGCAAGTTCCTTCGCGTACTCTGTGTAAAATCGAACTGGTATCCCATCAGGTCCAGCGGCCTTTCCTCTTTTGAGCGATTTTAATTGTTTCTCTATCCCTCTGTCGTCTATTTCGATATCCACCATTTTGTCATCTGGGCGACAATCTAGAGAAGGAACTGCAGTCCAGTCTTCCTCTGTGAAACAGCTTTGGAAAAAGACATTTAGTATTTCGGCCTTTAGTCTGTCATCCTCTGTTTCAGTACCATTTTGGTCACAGAGTGTCTGGACATTTTGTTTTGATCCACTTACTGCTTTGACGTAAGACCAAAATTTCTTAGGATTTTCTGCCAAGTCAGTACGTAGAACTTTCCTTTCGAATTCATTGATCGCCTCTCGCATAGCCCTCCTCACACTACATTTCGCTTCGCGTAATTTTTGTTTGTGTGCAAGGCTTTGGCTATGTTTATGTTTGCTGTGAAGTTCCCTTTGCTTCCGCAGCAGTTTTCTTACTCGTTTATTGTACCACGGTGGTTCTTTTCAACCTCTTACGATCTTGCTTGGCACATACTCATCTAACGCATATTGTACGATGGTTTTGAACTTTGTCCACTGATCCTCAACACTATGTGTACTCGAGACAAAACTTTTGTGTTGAGCCGTCATGTACTCTGAAATACGTTTGTTGTCACTTTTGCTAAACAGAAAAATCTTCCTACCTTTTTTAATATTTCTATTTACGGCTGAAATCATCGATGCCGTAACCGCTTTATGATCGCTGATTCCCTGTTCTGCGTTAACTGTTTCCAATAGTTCGGGTCTGTTTGTCACCAGATTGTCTAATCTGTTATCGCCACGAGTCGGTTCTCTGTTTAACTGCTCAAGGTAGTTTTCAGATAAAGTACTTAAAAAAATTTTACTGGGTTCTTTGTCCCTGCTACCCTTTATGAACGTTTAAGTCTCCCAGTCTATATCCGGCAAATTAAAATCTCCACCCAGAACTATAACATGGTGGGGAAATCTACTCGAAATATTTTCCAAATTATCCTTCAGGTGCTCAGCCACAACGGCTGCTGAGCCATGGGGCCTATAGTGACATCCTATTACCATGTCTGAGCCTGCTTTAACCGTGACCTTCACCCAAATCATTTCACATTTCGGATCTACGTCAATTTCCTTCGATACTATTGCACTTCTTATCGCCATAAACACGCCTCCCCCTTCACTGTCCAGTCTGTCTCTGCGGTATATATTCCAATCCAGAGTTTAGGATTTCATTACTGTTTACGTCTGGTTTCAGCCAACTTTCTGTCCCTAGTACTATATGGGCGTTGTGACCGCTTATTAATGAGAGCAGTTCTAGGACCTTTCTATAGACGCTCCTGCAGTTTACCATTAGCACATTAATATTGTTATTCCCTGTTGCATTTTGCCTACTCCTACCTTGCCGCGTCTCAGGAGGCGTCTTGTCGGGCCTAGGGAGGGAATTCTCTAACCTAAAAAAACCCCATGTGCACTCCACACGTACTCCGCTACCCTTGTAGCCGCTTCCGGGGTGTAGTGCTCGCCTGACCTATTCAGGGGGACCCTACATTTCTCCACCCGATAGCGGAGGTCGAGAAATTTGCACCCCAGATCTCCGCAGAATCGTCTGAGCCTCTGGTTTAAGCCTTCCACTCGGCCCCAAACCAGAGGACCGCGATCGGTTCCACCGCGCGAGCGAGGCTTTCCGTCTTCACCAATTCCGCCAACCGCCTGTACGAAATGAGGATGACCTCTGAACCCAGACGGCAGGAGTCATTGGTGCCGACACGAGCAACAATTTGCAGTCGGGTGCACCCAGTGCTCTCTATCGCCGCCGGTAGGGCCTCCTCCACATCTCGGATGAGACCCCCCCGGCAAGCAAACAGAGTGAACACTGGCCTTCTTCCCCGACCTTTCCGCTATTTCCCTAAGGGGCTCCATCACCCGCCTAACGTTGGAGCTCCCAATAACTAATAAACCCCTCCCCCGGTGTGCCTGCTCGGACCTTGCTGAAGGAGCAGCCACATGTCCACTCACAGGCAGAGCGGGCGATGCCACACGGCCAGCCTCCACATTTACCCTCCGCCTCGTGCGCCGCGAACGCCGCTGAACCCGCCACTCCCCTTGGGGAGAGGGTGGCCCAACCGCGCCCGGTACCCACGAAGATGTGTCGACAGCAGGGACAGTGGGTGAAGCATGTAACACCTGGCGGTGTACCTTGCGACGCACCAGAATCCCCACTGCCGCTACACTCCGAGGCAGCAGCCTGAAGACGGCTGACCGCGGCCATCAACACGTTCAGCTGTTCGCGAATAGTGGCCAGCTCCTCCTGCGACCGCACACAGCAGTCACACATCCTATCCATCCTAAGGAATCAATTTACTGAAGAGAGTTCATCACCTTTTAACTAGACTGCTAATTCACTAAAAGCGGCTGATTATTGACTAAACTATGACTGCCACCCACTTCTTGTAGAAAACAATGAAAATAGCACTACCTGTCTCTGGACTGTATTGAAAACAAACACTAGCACTACTGGCACTATGGTTGACTAAAGGGACTCTCTCTGAGTGTATTCAAAACAAACACGATATCTATGGAACACTATTAATATCACTCGACAATTAAAGCTTCCCAAAAGCAAAAACACACAGAAGAAGAAGTGACAAGTAAGAAAAATACAGTTAATACTCAAATGAAGGTAGCTCGCTGCACAGCAGACGTGAAGCAGACGGCGCTTAGGACGACACTGACACTACTGGCACTATGGCTGACTAAAGGGACAACTCTGACAGTTTGTAAAAAGGAATTTATTTGTTCATTGGGTTTCCCGGAAAACGTCGGGATAAAGTTGCCTGCAGGAAACTGTGAGCCAAAGTAGCAGTGTATGGCTGGGTTGGTTCAAATGGCTCTGAGCACTATGCGACTTAACTTCTGAGGTCATCAGTCCCCTAGAACTTAGAACTACTTAAACCTAATTGACCTAAGGACATCACATACATCCATGCCCGAGGCAGGATTCGAACCTGCGACCGTAGCAGTCGCGCGGTTCCAGACTGTAGCGCCTAGAACCGCTCGACCACTCCGGCTGGCTGTATGGCTGGGGTACTCTGCTACTGGAGGGGCTTGCAGCCGTCATTTGCGGCGCAGCAGGGTGTGTTTCTGTGGCCCTTGGATTACAGACTGGGTTCGAGCCAATTTTTGGCGTTCTTCTGTCAATTCTATTTTTCGTAATAATAACTTATCTATTTCTGCTTCAAGGGCGGCTACCGTGTCTGGTTTTTCAGTAGGTAGGGAGTTGCATTCGCCAGTGGCGGTACTACAGATTTGAGGCATGGTTACAATGTTAGGACACATAGTGCAAGCTAACAACTTTGCAATTGGAGCACGAAAAGAAAGGCCTACACCTGACAAGATGACAGTGTAGCTGGCAGCCAGGAGGCGGCGGCGAGGAGAAATGGAGCGATGAACTTACAGAAGTTGCGGCGGTGGTGAGTTCTCAGCGGCTGCATCTCGTTGGATGACGGCGGCAGGAAACAGCGGCGATGACGATGTCGGCGGTGTTGATGGCTGGGTGACGTGCCTCAGCTAGCCGGCCGGAACATGCCACCGGGCTGTATGCGAAAGGCGCGGAGGACGGCTACCCGAAGCGTGGCGTAGCACCGGACTGCCTGGAAGCGGCAGCGCTGCGGCTGGCTGTGTGACGCGGCAAAGCGCTAGGCCAAGCAAGCGACTTGGCGTTCGTTCCGCCAGCTGTTTGGAAAGAACGGCGAAACGGTGGAAGGCTGCGTGGCGAACCACAAATACGTGCGCTTGTTTTCGCGCATCGTAACTGGCGCGTCAAGCGCGGGGTATTACTGGCAGCTTCATTAGGTATGGCTAGTTGGATTCCAATTAGATAAATAAGACGGGCCTAATGGTGTGCCATCCCACTTCTGACGCCAGATGTTGACGGTTCAGGATTGGCGAGGAAGGGAAAGCAGTAAGTCGTGAGAATTTAGCACCCCTTTTTCGAGAAATATACATTTTTTTCACAGTTCTTGATAGATGCACCATAGTTCTAGAGTTCTTTGTACAAAATTAGAATAGTTCTGCAGAATTTAACGAAGAAAACAACAACACTCGAAAAAATTTCGTACAGCAAACATTCTTTATTAATCTTCTCAAAATGTATTTTCGTACAACAGTTCTGAGGGCAGTTCTGAACAGAACCCCAATAGTTCTATCGAATACCCTAATAACAATTTTTTATGCAGCTAATAGGTTACGAGATAATTGCAGTTTAAGGAGGAAACCTCTTCACTTACTGTGAAGTTGGCACCCTTTTCTTCAGAAATATATATTTTTTCAGAGTTCTTGATAGGAATGCCATAGTTCTAGAGTTAACTGTACAAAATTAGAATAGTCCTGTAGAATTTAGCGAAGAAAACAACAACACTCGAAAAATTTTGGTATCGATATATTCTTTGTGAATTTTCGCAAAAAGTAAATTCGTACAACAGTTCTGAACAGAACACCAAGAGCTCTATCGAATATCCGAATAACATCTTTTTGTGGCGATGTAGTTTAAATCCTAATAACCTATTTTTGTGGCGATGATAGTTCATACGGTAACTGCTTTGATGTTAGACCCACTGTCTCCACAGAAAAAAGTAAATTCGTACAACAGTTTTGATGAACAGTTCTGGTTAACTCCCCACGACTTCTATCGATAATCATAATAACATTTTTTGTGGTTATAATACTTTGTAAGGTAACTGATTAATCGTGGGGCCCACTTACTCTACAAATAATTATTTCTATTTGTATGTTCTGATGACAGCTCTGGATAGTATTGTAAGAGTTCTATCGAAAATACTAGTAACATATTCTGTGCAGGTAACTGTTTACGTAGTAACTGCATTTAATAAGGAATGCTTATGAGCATTTCCCGTGAAGTTTGAACCCCTTTTACGAGAAATAAACATTTTTTTCAAAGTTCTTGATATATATGCAATAGTTCTAGATTTCCCTGCTCAAAACATAAATAGTTCTGCAGAATTTCGGGAAGAAAACAATAACTCAGCAAAATTTTGGTATGGTAAAAAATTATTTGTCAGTTTGGAAAAAATAAATTTGTATAACAGTTCTGTAGGCAGTTCTGGATAGCACCCGAAGAGTTGTATTGAAAATGATAAGAACATTTTTGTGGCCATAATAGTTTATACAATAATTGTTTTAATCTGATACTCACTTTCTCTACGATAGCAAAATTCGTAGAATAGTTCTGATTACAGTTCTGAATAGCACCCACAGAGTTGTACCAAAAATTATAATAACATTATTTGTGACGATGACATTATATGAGATAATTAATGTGGGACTCACTTTTGTAATGTAAAAGTAATAAATTCGTACAAAAGGTCTGATGGCATTTCTTAATCGGACCCTAAGAGTTCTATCGAAAACTGAAATAACATTTTTGTGGGGATTACCGTTAATGAGATAATAGCATTTTAGAGAGACCCACTTGGTCTACATTATAATAAATTGGCACAACCCTTTTGCTGACGGTTCTGGATAGCACCGAAAGAGTTGTTTTAAAAACCCTCACAACATTTTTATGGTGCCAGTAGATTATGAAATAGATAGTGTGTTCACTCTGCAGTGGGTGTGCGCCGATGTGAAACTTACTGGCAGATAAAAACTGTGTGCCGGACCGGGTCTCCAACCCCAGGCTATGACGAAGGAATATCGTCACAATATCCTTTTGTGCAGGAGTGCTACTGCTGCAATTTTCGTAGGACAACTTCTACGAAATTGGGAACGCAGGAGATGAGGTACTGCTGGAAGTACAGCTATGAGGAGGATCGTAAATTCTCACTTTTATTTTGGAAAACCGAAAACCGAAAACCCGGATGTATATTCTACTAAATACAAAAAGTCTAAATGTTCAGCACTATACAAATGCCAGTACACCTTCTTAAGACTGACTGTAGTAACTGTAGGAGGAAGCGTGGGATGTGCACGCTTAGATGATTCAAGGGGAGAAGGCTCGTCAGTGCAAAACAAACAGATGGCTGAGAGAGCAGATACATTCACACGCACCACTAACCAGATGGTGGCCCACCTGTCGAGAATCGCTCCAGAGGTACTATGAGCTGTGGTGGAGTGCTGTTGGCGTGGTTACTATGCAACTTAGAAACAATGTCATTCACACACTCTGAGTTCCTTATCACTCAGTACTAGACTAAATGACCGGCCTAGTGATAAGCAGCCTATGTACCTCACCGACTACACTTCTTCGTGTTATAAGAAAAAGAGAGAAAAATACCAAGGGACACAAAATATGAATCCGGATAAACCGGAAATCCGGATTACTGAGGACCAAATAAACGAGGTTCTTGTTTACAAATTTCGAACTCCTTATTAACGTTAATACTGTATCCCCTCAACATAATAACATTTCTATCAGTCATGTATTGATTTAGAATTTAAACGTACTACTTAGTTCGTTTGTACAATATATTCATTTAAATATACTTACATTTCTATACATTGTAAAGACTTTTGACTCTCGCTGTAGTGTAACTCATCAAACTTCCACGCTTCTTTTCTAACTAGAACAAATGTTTGCAATAATATTAACGACAGTAATTTCAAATTTATTCGTTACACACAACACATGTTTTTATGAATCCTAGCGTCTGGTGATGTTGGCACATAACTTTCATCAATGAGGGTACTGGGCATATTTTTAGCTGTTAGTGGGTCCTGGGTGTCATGAGAGCTCAAAACAATTACTGTTTTACGTAATAAAATTCATCTGGTTCTTCTTGATTCTAAAAATATACACTTCTTGTACAGTACCTCGTAATTCTCCTGCTTAAATGTAATTTTGTTTAATTTGGCGTGCTGCGCCGGATTAGCCGAGCAGACTACGTGCTGCAGTCATGGACTGTGCGGCTGGTCCTGGCGGAGGTTCGAGTCCTCCCTCGGGCATGGGTGTGTGTGTTTGTCCTTAGGATAATTTAGGTTAAGTAGTGTGTAAGCTTAGGGACTGATGACTTTAGCAGTTAAGTCCCATAAGATTTCACACACATTTCAACATTTAATTTGGCGCCGCAGTTTCCGTAGAACCTCGTTTATGTAATACCTTTGAAGAACCTGTCGACTGTCGCATGTGCAGGAATCGGAATGCGTTTCAACAGTTGCAATACGGTTTAATGGTGAAGTAAAAATGGTTCAAATGGCTCAGAGCATTATGGCACTTAACTTCTGAGGTCATCAGTCCACTAGAACTTAGAACTTCTTAAACCTAACTAGCCTAAGGACATCACACACATCCATGCCCGAGGTAGTATTCGAACCTGCGTCTGGAGCGGTCGCGCGGTTCCACACCGTAGCGCCCAGAACCGCTCGGCCACTCCGGCCAGCCTGATGGAGTAAAGATTAAAATCAATGAGCAGAACAGGCATCAGAGCTATGAACAACATGTGCTGGTATGGGCGGACAGGCAACATGTCACATAAACTGAAAAAGCTGCTAAAAGCATGAAAAAGGAGGCCAGAATAACAAAGAAAAGAAGCAAAAATAAAGAAAATGAAAAGGACATGAAAGGTATCAACAGGATTATGGAGCAGGAATGGTTTGCAATGTCGTCATTGAGAAGAAAATGACATACAAATATTTAGTTTCAATTTTCTGCAATCAACGTGTTTGCATACAGAGATACTGTTACCGGTATCTCATCCACTATTAGAGCTACATAAACAAAGCTATGGATGAATAATAATATAGTGCTTGCCTACACACTGAACCACATTATTCAACAATGGATTAAGTATTTTAAGCTGCAGTATGTCATATTATGTTCTTAAATTATTAGGGGAAAAATTTTTCTCTTAAAATACATTGTTTTTAAAATAATCAAAACATGAAACTGAAAAATATTACTGGTTTGCTGTTTCAACAAGGTAATAATTCAAAGAATAAAATTTGTTTTTTATCTTTTATTTGGAATAGCGTGTAAGTACAGTGAACCTGTAATTCAGTATGTAAGAAAAACATCAATATTCACTGCACAATGTATTCCCCAGATTTACAATGTATTTCATCTAGAGCTCACAATATACCAATTCTTTGATAAAAGTTTCATTCCTGAATCGATTGACAGTCTTGCAGTATTAAATTTCAAAGTACCACGAAAAACTACAGGCCGTGATGTACAGGTCCCCTTAACAGCTCTTCTTCAGGAGACACTAAAACCCAGAAGGAAATACATATGTAAGGAATTCAGTAATAAATAAGCATAGAATTTATGAGGTGCGAAACAACTATGGAAAATAAGTACAAAAAATATATACGTGAAATTTAGGGCATAAAATGCTCTTATTCTAGTAACTAAAACAGGAGGTCTGTGGTTGCAGAAACAAAGATACGAAGAACTAACATAAGAGCTGTATTTGTAATATTCAGATATCAACTTTTAGCAATTTCTTACCTTACAAAGCAAATTTCCTATGTAGGAACTAGTTGTTTCGTCTCGCCGGTCTTGTAGCTGCCATTTGAAAATTTTCTTATCTTGACATACATGAAGAGGTGTGGAGAAATGATCGTTTCCTTTGAAACTCTCTGTACATCTTTATACAGGTCATCGTACTGCTTCCAGTAGGTTCCATCGAAGACATATGCCGTGTAGTGTTTGATGGAGCTATTATAATGACTGGCACCAACGACAGTGTACTCTTGATTGTCGACTACGATTTCTTTCGTGATCGTTTGCAATACACTTTTCTTCCTTTAATTCGGAGGAAACTGATCTTCATTTAGTGGACAAGTTGTTATACTAGTATCCATCATCAAGTAGCATCCGAATTTCTTTTCTTCGGCTGCTTGTCGTTTACATTTCTTGCATTTTATGATAGTCTTTAGACCTCCATTTGTTGCATCTACAGCCTCTTGCATGGAATTATAACCAAGTCTGAAAAGCACATACGTATCAACGCAAATATAATGTAGTTTCACATAGCGTGAATTTACGCACGTCAGACACGATATCTTTTTGTTGCAAATCGGGTTATCTTTTAATATTGTCTCGTATAATTCCCTAACATTCGACTCTGCATTCAGAGGCAATATTTTTCGAGAGATTACTCCTTTTTTTACGAACGGTATCACATATAAAATATCAAATCTCTGCTTAAAATGCTGGGAGTTTATAATTTTTTTGTCCAAAACATCCAAAGCCAGATCCAAAAATGGATGGCTCACCATTTGAATGGTACTTTTGAAATCATCACTGAGTGATATTGCTTGCATGAATAAGGTTATCAAAGAATCGAAACCGCACGTTCCCTTCAAGTTGTACGTAGCAGATTTGAATTTGCTTGAGGACCCATTTGGGAAAAGTGGCAAATGAATGTCTATGAATTTCTTAGTCGAATACCAGTTTGGGCAATCATCTAAGTGGCTTTTCTTGCTCTTAGTTTGCATGCTCGATGTTGCAATGATTTCATTTTGAAGCTTTTTCAGCATTGCAGTCTCCTCCATTTTATTCTTACAGGTCTCTCGGTTTTCTTCTGTTTTCGAACCACAGGATGAAATTTCAGTGACATCCCTGGTGAAGCATGATTCTCGATAGTCTTTTGTGGAATGACATATCTCTTTAGAGTCTAAATTCGGCAATAAATTATCATCTGACGAGCGCTGAAAACACACACTATCACTTTTGACTGAGAGACTGTTGTTCTCCGCATTCATAACAAGTGAGCTCGAAGTAGGAGAAAATCTGTATTCAAAACTATTAAAAATTTTGTTTAATTCTGTCTCATTGGCATCATCGAGCTGGGTCTCACTTCGTAAGGTATTGTTCAGTGTGCTCTCAGAATTAACAAGGATATGATTGCTTTTGGGGTTTGTTATCTTCAGCTTCTTATCTTTTCCTCTCCAGTTTTCTTCTTCATGGTAAGGCAACAATGCTTCAGTTGGTTTGTGCTTCACAGCTTGCTCTAAATCTTGTTTTTCCATCATAAGAGGCGCTAACAGTTTTGTTTCCTCACGCAGCCACTTCAAATGTTGAAAAATGAATTTGTCTACTCGTAAAGGCAGCTTGTCAAAGCCCATTGTCTTTAATTTTGAAAATTGTCCTTCAGTCGCTGCTGACGAACGAATAGATAAAGGAATATGGAAAGAAGGACACATCACAGCTGTCCACAGTGGTGTATAGTACATCAACTCTTTCAGCATCTCTGCAGCATTAGGAATGTTGTACGGATTCACATCAAAGAGATTGTCATCCTTAGTCTAATTCGCGATGACTTCAGCTTCATTGTAGATACGTTTTGACCTATCAATCCACGCGTTTGCAGTAGATTCCTTAGAGTTCAAAACTGATTCCAAAAGACAGTCATAATTGTTTTCGACATCATCAGTTTTCTTGTCATCATCTTTGTTTTCGTCAATATATGAATGACGTGGACCACATCTGATAATGTTATCAAGGTGGCGCTGATGTTCCATTGATGAATATTCTTGACTGCACTCATCAATACCAAGATGTTCACTCAACGCAACAACCAAAAGTGAGCGCAAAGCACTTTCAATATCACGAAAATCTGTCATCATGTAAATATGGGCCAAAACTCGAAGATAAAGTTGTTTGACTTGTGATTTACCTCTCGAGAAGCATTTCCACCTCGAAATCATGACCATAAAATGATTTAAATCTATTCTCAAACAACACGAGGGTAGAATTACTCTTTCATGCAAAACAATATGACTATAACACCTGTTCAAATAATCTGTTAAGTCCGAGCAATTGGCCATTGCTCTAGAAATGGCAACCAATAAAGCCTTACCAAAATCAGTTACCATGATTTTTGGTCTGGGAGCTCCAGATCTGACGATTTCCATAAAGAAAAATTACAAGAATGATGCGTCATGCCTAGAGGATATCATCTGATAAGTTGGGCAACTGATTGATGATCGATTGACGATATTTGGATCTTAACTAGTGACGTTTACTTCGTGGTTGCACATGTACTGATACAGGTATATGTACTTCGACTTAATTTCCACACAGTCAGCACTGTTTGACAGATCCCAAAATCGTGAACTAACTCGAAATGCAACGCCACCTGTAGCATCTACTGAATCGTATACACTGCTATTGATTTCATGTCAATATTTGTGCAACTGACTTTGATCTTTCAGCCAATATATACAGAAGAATGGGTCCAATCCGATTGCATGAATTTCGTCCCGATGGGTTGTATGTTTTGTAATTTGCAGGTTTTCTACAGGCTTACTAGTTGTTATACCAAATCGTTTGTGCCTTTCCTCTTCTTTAGCCTTTCTCAAGACATCAGCATTTGGTAAATTTGGAGGAATCATGTCTCCGAAAGACATATTTTTCGTTTCATAATTTCGCCAAAGAGCTGCAGGCATCCTGTTATCAACCAATTTAGCAGCTACCTGTTGTCTTCTCGTGCCACGAAGTTGTCTTCTTTTCAGGTGAATACTATCGTCTGAAAAGTTTGAAAGTCTGCAGTTTAGAATAATATCGTTGTCCTTTTTTGGCTTCTTCAGAGCAATCCCTTCGAAAGTGGCTCCGCATTCTGTACATCTTCCTTTGATCTTCAAGAAGTACTTTGAACTTGAACTTTCACACACTTTCGCGTATTTGAAAGAAAAGGCACATGGAATTTTGTGATGTTCATAAATTTTATCAGCCATCAAATCGATCCTTTTCCCTATTTCCAGTCTTGAAGGCTTTCCAAGTTTCCTCTTTGTTGGTTTTATGGTAGACCATTTTTCTGCTGACAGTAGTAAGTCGAATTGCTTTGTCATGTCCTTGTTGCACGAAGAACCAAAAACATTCCACGACTCATCTTTGCTGTCGTCGTCTTTTTCTTCAACGAAACATTCCAGCCGGAAAATGTTTCTAACAAAAGTAAGCAGATCATGACGATCTTCTTTAATTGTTGTGTAAATATGTTTTGAAGACATTTTCGAGCCGATGTCGGCCATGGCATCGGACAGTTTTTGGAAGACCGGATGAGACGGAGTGAATTGAATGCCTCTATCATCGATTACTTTAAATTCCTCCATGCTGAGGAGACGTTTCAATTCTGGTAGATTGCACATTTTTATGGGTATTACGGTTCATAAGTATCACTTACACAACAGCACTGACTGCACAACAGGCACCGACTGCACAAGAGCTCTGACTGAACGAGCATTATGATTATTCGCATGAGAGTGAGCAGTATTGTTACGTTTGGTCATCAGGGGCAAATCAAGGAGCGGAATGCAGCGCTGGCGGGCGGCTTCACACGACGCGGCGCGCGCCACCCAAAAAGTGCAGCTGTTGTAGTCATTAGCTTTGATGCTACCGCGAGAAGCTTTGATGCTACCTCTATTGTAACTACTACACTGACGTCATTTGCCGATTGTTTAAAAGACGCATTTCACGTGTTCATTGTTTCCAGATGTAGTGCCACGACTTTTGCATTGTTGCTGTGCTTTGTTTATAATTTTTTGGCCTTGAGAGGTCTCAGGGTCGTATCATAGTTTTCATTATCCTTCCATCGGGGGCAGCTGTTCAGATTGACACCTGTCGAAATTTTCTGAAAATTAATTTTCAACAATTTGCAGTATTGGCGCTGCTTCGTTAACAGCTTCCCTTCTCCGTTTGCTTTTCATTGTTGTGTGATTCTGTAAATTACTTGACAACAGTTGGCAGCACTGGTGCCTTCTCGTTATAGCTTCCTTTCTCTATATGCCTTTCATTGTTGTATGATTCAGTATCGACGCTAATGCTCTCTTGATGAGATATGAGCCGATTGCTCGTTTTTATCCACTGTGCCCTTTCGTATTTCATTTCAGCAATTAATTTATTTGTTTATCAACGTAGTAAGTAGTACAAAGCTAATCCAGAATGTAAACTGCACTTAAATTCTGTTTGAACTGTTTAATCGTCAGTGTCCGCTGTCTGAACGTCAAATATCACATTAATACACTGCGCCTGGTTGCGTTATTTTATAGGAATTTTATTATTTTGAGTGAGAAGTACTAGATCATGTTGAAGAAATCCAAAGCATATTGTTCGAAGAGGATAATATTATTCGAAATTTACCTCGGCCAATAGGTGCAGCCAAAGCAGCCTTTCTGATGCTGTAATTACCTCATAGATGACGATATTTGTCTATTGTAGTTTTGTATTCCAATCAGAATTTTGAGAGCATTAAAGCCTCATTTCAGCGTGAGAGAGGGGTAAAATCAATAGATGTTATAGAATTGAAAGCCTTCATCAGTCTCTTGTTTTTAAATGTTGTTAACAAAAGTAACAGATAAAGCCTGGAAGATCTGTGTGGAACTGATGGTGATGGCATTGAAAAATTTTACCTCGCAGATGAACATAAAACGTTTCAAATTTATTGTGGAGTGCCTTACGTTTTACAGTCGCGCTATTCGTGATGAAAGGAGACAATTAGACAAGGTAACAGCAATTCGGGAAATATTTACTGTGTTTGTACGCAACTACCAAAAATCTTACTCCCTTGGAGAAAGTGTTACAGTAGACAAGAAGCTGGAAGGATTCTGTGGAAGGTAAAGTTTTCGCCAATATGTACCTATCAAAACAAACGAGTATGGATTCTTAAGTGTGGATTCTTAAGTATTTTACCTGTACAATTTGGAAATATACGCTGTGTTGCAACCAGAAGGATTTACCAACTGAGCTATAAACATTTTGATATTGTTCTCTGACTGTGTAAACCTATATATCAGTCAGGTCGAAATGTGAAAGCGGACTACTGGCTTACTTGTACTGGAATGATAATAGAGCTATGAAGGGAGAATTTTTCTTTTGTTGGCACGATGAAGAAAAACAAGCGCGAGATTTCTCTAGAGTTTGCTATCAGTAAAAGGAGGGCTGCTCACATTTCCTTTTTGGCTTCCACAAGACTGAACTCTAGTTGCCTCCGTACCTAAAAAGGGGAAGTATGTGATCCTGGCATCACGTTTGCATGAAGATAATTCGATAGATGCAGACACTGTAGATAAACGGAAGCCATCCATCGTAAATTTTACAATAGCGTTAAGTGTGGTATTTTCACAGCGGATAAGCCGAATGCTTTGTACAACGCTGCAAGAAATGTGCGCCGCTGGTCGATTGTTATATTTTTGTAATGATCAGTACAGTTGGAAGCTATGCACAAGTGATTTATAGTGGCAACAGTAATAATTGTATAAGAAGGAAAGGGTTCCTGAATCAGCTATGTTATACATTATTGTTTTCTTCGCTAAATTCAGCAGAACTATTGAAATTTTGTACAGAGAACTCTAGAACTATCACTTATCTGTCAAGAACTCTGAAAAAAATACATATTTCGGAAAAAAAGGTTGCCAGCTTCACAGTAGGAGCTCTTATGGGGTTCTTAATTAAGTTGCAGTTAACTCTTAAACTATTACCTGCACAAAAAAATTCTACTAGGGTTTTCGATAGAACTCTTCACGTGGTGTCCAGAACTGACATCAAAACTGTTGTACGGATATATTTATATTTTCTGTACAGAAAGTGTGTCCCACATTAAATCAGTTTATCACAAACTACACTCCTGGAAATTGAAATAAGAACACCGTGAATTCATTGTCCCAGGAAGGGGAAACTTTATTGACACATTCCTGGGGTCAGACACATCACATGATCACACTGACAGAACCACAGGCACATAGACACAGGCAACAGAGCATGCACAATGTCGGCACTAGTACAGTGTATATCCACCTTTCGGAGCAATGCAGGCTGCTATTCTCCCATGGAGACGATCGTAGAGATGCTGGATGTAGTCCTGTGGAACGGCTTGCCATGCCATTTCCACCTGGCGCCTCAGTTGGACCAGCGTTCGTGCTGGACGTGCAGACCGCGTGAGACGACGCTTCATCCAGTCCCAAACATGCTCAATGGGGGACAGATCCGGAGATCTTGCTGGCCAGGGTAGTTGACGTACACCTTCTAGAGCACGTTGGGTGGCACGGGATACATGCGGACGTGCATTGTCCTGTTGGAACAGCAAGTTCCCTAGCCGGTCTAGGAATGGTAGAACGATGGGTTCGATGACGGTTTGGATGTACCGTGCACTATTCAGTGTCCCCTCGACGATCACCAGTGGTGTACGGCCAGTGTAGGAGATCGCTCCCCACACCATGATGCCGGGTGTTGGTCCTGTGTGCCTCGGTCGTATGCAGTCCTGATTGTGGCGCTCACCTGCACGGCGCCAAACACGCATACGACCATCATTGGCACCAAGGCAGAAGCGACTCTCATCGCTGAAGACGACACGTCTCCATTCGTCCCTCCATTCACGCCTGTGGCGACACCACTGGAGGCGGGCTGCACGATGTTGGGGCGTGAGCGGAAGACGGCCTAACGGTGTGCGGGACCGTAGCCCAGCTTCATGGAGACGGTTGCGAATGGTCCTCGCCGATACCCCAGGAGCAACAGTGTCCCTAATTTGCTGGGAAGTGGCGGTGCGGTCCCCTACGGCACTGCGTAGGATCCTACGGTCTTGGCGTGCATCCGTGCGTCGCTGCGGTCCGGTCCCAGGTCGACGGGCACGTGCACTTTCCGCCGACCACTGGCGACAACATCGATGTACTGTGGAGACCTCACGCCCCACGTGTTGAGCAATTCGGCGTACGTCCACCCGGCCTCCCGCATGCGCACTATACGCCCTCGCTCAAAGTCCGTCAACTGCACATACGGTTCACGTCCACGCTGTCGCGGCATGCTACCAGTGTTAAAGACTGCGATGGAGCTCCGTATGCCACGATAAACTGGCTGACACTGACGGCGGCGGTGCACAAATGCTGCGCTGCTAGCGCCATTCGACGGCCAACACCGCGGTTCCTGGTGTGTCCGCTGTGCCGTGCGTGTGATCATTGCTTGTACAGCCCTCTCGCAGTGTCCGGAGCAAGTATGGTGGGTCTGACACACCGGTGTCAATGTGTTCTTTTTTCCATTTCCAGGAGTGTATTATCACCATAGAAAAATGTTATTAGGATTTTAGATAGAGCACTTTGGGTTCTCTTCAGAACTGACCTCAGAACTATTGTACAAGTTTAATTTTTGCGAAAATTGACAAAAAATGTTTTCGATACGAAATTTTTTTCGAGTATTGTTGTTTTCTTCTCTAAATTCTGCGGAACTATTCAAATTTTGTACAAAGAACTCTTGAACTGTGGCATACCCGTCAAGAACTGTGAAAAAAATACAGTTCTGAAAAAAAGGGTGCCAACTTCACAGTAAGTTAAAAGATTTTCTCCTTAAATTGCAATTATCTCGTAAAGTATTAGCTGCACAAAAAAATGTTACTTGGATTTTCGATAGAACTCTTGGAGTTCTGTTTAGAACTGTGCTCAGAACCGTTGTACTTATTGACATTATGCGGAAGTTGCCAAAGAATGTTCCCAATACGAAAATGTTTTTGAGTATTGTTGTTTTCCTCGTTAAATTTTGCAGAACTACTGATATTTTGTGCAAAGAACTCTGGAACTATGGCACATCTAACAAGATCTGTGAAAAAAATGTATATTTCTCGAAAAAGGGGTGCTAACTTCACATGACTAAAGCAGTAGGCACCCGTTGAGATGAAGGTGTTACTCATTTTTATAAGAGCATTGTTTTTTAATGTAGTAAAGAAAGGCAGGCCTAGAGAAGACGCCGAAACTGAATGAGCTGCCGTCCAAGAGAGCAGGAAAGGAGAACTTCTGGTCGGGTCGGAAGCTGCCAGCAGAAGAGGGCCGACGGCGTGTCCGCTCCTGGCAGCTGGCCGCGGTTCCACTCCCACGCGACCACCTCCAAACCTCCCTATTTGTCGGCCAAATCGTAGACGCGCAGTTCGGTAGTGTTACCTCGTCAGCAACACTTGAGTTTATCTGATGATGGTTCAACACGTGCGTTTCAAAGTGGTTCTGTCCGGTTGTTGCAACGTGGCTGATGCGCTGTAACTAGCCGCAGGCAGAAGGCACTGACGAACATCGAGTAAAAAAGAAAAATGAAATTTTTATACTATCAAATCCATTCAGTAACGGCCCCCACTGTACACAGCTTTAATTTGAGGACTCTAGGACCTGATTGGCTAATTTCAATGCTAAATAAGTCGAAAACGGCTCAACTTATAGAATTTTTTCTTAAGAATTATTTCTTAGGAAAATATACCCTAAAACACCCTTACAAGCTCTTCAGACTGTTTCCCACCATCCTCTATATATGTGCATGTATGTATGTTCCTCATCTCTTCTTAAACCACGGAACTAATTTCAAACAAGCTTGGTACGCATATCACTTACTGTCTGAAAAGTTTCGAAGTGTAAATAAAAACCACCTGCCTATCAAAGAGATGAGGGTGAAAAGCAGTGTAGACCACGTCGCATAAGTACCCATAATTTACTTATATTGTACTTGAGAATGAGAGCACATACTTTGCTCGTCTTGTATTCGAGAATGAGAGGACATAGCGACTTGCAACAGCCCTTACACATAATTAGAAACTTTACGAAAGTTTTTTCGTTGAAACCCGCTACAAAATGATAAGAGGATAGATGTTTATTGCTTACTAAATTTCCACTATCAATGCGCTATACATGCCGCATGAGGTATGACGTTTTAGTTTATTACTTCTTTTCTACTGACTGGATTCACGACACATGTTGCGGATAGAATTCACATATACCGCTGAATGTACCACGAAAATTATATCATTACACAATACATAGTTCCGGAGATATGACGGCATAAACACTGAGATTCGTGATAAGCTGTCGCATTTTGCAGGACATCTAAATTTATTACTTCTAGGCTACTAACTCTCTTCATAACAAATTTGGCAGAAAGTATTGAAACATGTTGCTGAATGTACCTACAGAAATTTATCGTTGCACAACACATAGTTCTGCCGAAATAACGTCATAAATAATGAGATGCTTGAGAAATTGCCTGCCCGCTCATCAATGATTTTTTAACTTATCACTTCTTAAATATGAAGTCTATCGCCAACAAATCATACAGACGGTAGACACTTATCTCACTGGATGTTCCTGCAAAGTTATATCATTATGCGACGCATAGTTGAGGAGATACGACGTTGTAAACGTTGAGCAGCGCGCGATGGAAACTGCAGATCGAAATTCGTTACAGATATTGATGAAACATGTATGCTAATATATGTGAAATACGTTGAATGTATATGACATATATCTGACATGTGTATACGAGGACAAACATAAGAGTAAGAAGCTCATCGCAAACTCCTGGAAGGATTTCAGTCAAATTTGATACACACAGAAATTACGACCTGGAAAGAAGTATTTATACTTTGGGGATAAGAAGTACCATTCTATTATTGGGATTACGGTGGTAATGTGGGGAAAGAAGGAGGAGTAGAAGATGAACAGACAGAGAGGGGGAAGGAGAATATTGACACAGCTAGGGGAGGAGGAAATGGAGAGAGAGGGTGGAGGGTCGGCCGGAGTGGCCGAGCGGCCGAGTGGTTCTAGGCGCTACAGTCTGCAACAGCGAGACCGCCACGGTCGCAGGTTCGAATCCTGCCTCGGGCATGGATGTGTGTGATGTCCTTAGGTTAATTAGGTTTAAGTAGTTCTAAGTTCTAGGGGACTGATGACCTGAGAAGTTAAGTCCCATAGTGCTCAGAGGGGGGAGGGTGAAACTGACGAAGCAAGTTACGGGAATTGGATTTATAGAGGCAAGGGTGGGGGGGGGGGAGATGTGTAGAGTAGGCGAGGGGAGTAGGAGATGGATAGATAGAAGGGAAGGAACTAATCACAAAGAAAGTGATATGGAGGAAATGGACATAGAGAGGTGAGAGGAGGCGATAGATAGAAAAGGAGAGAGGAACAGATGGACAGACAGCGGTGGGAGAAGGAGATGAACAGCAAGAAGGACGATGGGGAGATGGAGGAGGAGATGGAATGAAATAGGGGTTTTTAGAAGATGAACAAAGAGAGGGAGGAGGAGGAGGAAGAGGAGATGGAGTTGGAGGGGTGGAGGAGGATACAGACATTGTGAGGGGGAGGAAGAGATGGATTTCGAGGGGTGAAGGAGGAGATGGACAGAGGTGGAAGGCGGAGATGGGCAGAGGGGGACAGGAGCAGCAAAATATAGGAGGGAGGAGCAGATGGGCAGAGGGAGTGCTAGGAGGAGATGGACAGAGGTTGGGGGGAGGGGTGTAGAGAATATGGACGGAAAGTGGGGGTTGGAGATGATGGACTGAGAGGGTGGAAAGAGGAGATGGACTGAAAAAAGGAAGGACGAGAGGGACTCATAGAAGACTGGAATAAATACACTCCTGGAAATGGAAAAAAGAACACATTGACACCGGTGTGTCAGACCCACCATACTTGCTCCGGACACTGCGAGAGGGCTGTACAAGCAATGATCACACGCACGGCACAGCGGACACACCAGGAACCGCGGTGTTGGCCGTCGAATGGCGCTAGCTGCGCAGCATTTGTGCACCGCCGCCGTCAGTGTCAGCCAGTTTGCCGTGGCATACGGAGCTCCATCGCAGTCTTTAACACTGGTAGCACGCCGCGACAGCGTGGACGTGAACCGTATGTGCAGTTGACGGACTTTGAGCGAGGGCGTATAGTGCGCATGCGGGAGGCCGGGTGGACGTACCGCCGAATTGCTCAACACGTGGGCCGTGAGGTCTCCACAGTACATCGATGTTGTCGCCAGTGGTCGGCGGAAGGTGCACGTGCCCGTCGACCTGGGACCGGACCGCAGCGACGCACGGATGCACGCCAAGACCGTAGGATCCTACGCAGTGCCGTAGGGGACCGCACCGCCACTTCCCAGCAAATTAGGGACACTGTTGCTCCTGGGGTATCGGCGAGGACCATTCGCAACCGTCTCCATGAAGCTGGGCTACGGTCCCGCACACCGTTAGGCCGTCTTCCGCTCACGCCCCAACATCGTGCAGCCCGCCTCCAGTGGTGTCGCCACAGGCGTGAATGGAGGGACGAATGGAGACGTGTAGTCTTCAGCGATGAGAGTCGCTTCTGCCTTGGTGCCAATGATGGTCGTATGCGTGTTTGGCGCCGTGCAGGTGAGCGCCACAATCAGGACTGCATACGACCGAGGCACACAGGGCCAACACCCGGCATCATGGTGTGGGGAGCGATCTCCTACACTGGCCGTACACCACTGGTGATCGTCGAGGGGACACTGAATAGTGCACGGTACATCCAAACCGTCATCGAACCCATCGTTCTACCATTCCTAGACCGGCAAGGGAACTTGCTGTTCCAACAGGACAATGCACGTCCGCATGTATCCCGTGCCACCCAACGTGCTCTAGAAGGTGTACGTCAACTACCCTGGCCAGTAAGATCTCCGGATCTGTCCCCCATTGAGCATGTTTGGGACTGGATGAACCGTCGTCTCACGCGGTCTGCACGTCCAGCACGAACGCTGGTCCAACTGAGGCGCCAGGTGGAAATGGCATGGCAAGCCGTTCCGCAGGACTACATCCAGCATCTCTACGATCGTCTCCATGGGAGAATAGCAGCCTGCATTGCTGCGAAAGGTGGATATACACTGTACTAGTGCCGACATTGTGCATGCTCTGTTGCCTGTGTCTATGGGCCTGTGGTTCTGTCAGTGTGATCATGTGATGTGTCTGACCCCAGGAATGTGTCAATAAAGTTTCCCCTTCCTGGGACAATGAATTCACGGTGTTCTTATTTCAATTTCCAGGAGTGTATATACCACAGGAACACAGGATACTCAGCAATATAATAAACGAAGAAGAAGTTAGGAATAACTAACCCCTCATTACCGAAATACGAATGGGAACCTATGAACACCTTCATTAGATTTTTGTTTAGCAGCGAATCTTACATGTCATCACCGAAGATTTAGTAAGTTCCATATACAAAATTTCGATGTGAAACGTTTATTGTTTCGATATAGAGAGGCTTGAACCAAAAGACTAACTAACGGAAAATTACCTCATCGAAAACAAGCAACAGATGACGCCACCATATTAAAAGCCTAATTCTCTGTTTGGAATGCTACTCGTCTCTTGCCAGTTTGTCGCCTGACGAAACTGTGCTGCATAATGTATAAACATTTTTTATGTCACTCTTTATTTAGAAAAATACAGTGAACATCGTGTAAAAATCCAAAATAAAAGTATTTAGTTCCATCTAACAGAAATGTACTCGTAGTGGCAGCCTTGTAAAACGAAAGACGAGTATGAACAAAAGTATATTCCCTAGTTCTCTAATTTTTTGAATTGATCTTTATAGTAAGAATTTCGTCCAAAGTGAGTGTGAATTTACACTTGACGTGTGACTGACAGTGGTTTAGGTGACTTACAGCAATCTCTTCAATGTCACTTGAGAGCATGTAGAAAGATGCTAAGCGGAGCATTAGACGAGGGCATTTCGGAAAGGAAGAAAATGTTATCGTTCAAAATAATTTGTTTACAATGCTGTTTAGGAGTCGCACACCATCTTCAAATACTTTCATTAGCTTCTCGACGTTGTTGTCTCACATATGGCTACATCTGTCACACTGTGACAACGGCTCCTCGGTATCAACTAGTCATAACATCACGGTATCAACTAGTGCAGCAAGATCAGGACAGCAAAGCAGTCCCCTAATAATTTTGACCTTTTGCCAGTAAGACATCAGTAAATTGGGGGATAACTTGTCCTATCTTTTGATGTAGTGTCCCAAGGTGTCTGCGTTATCAATGATTTAGAATGAAGCCCCAGTTTGTGATCCAATCCACTTTACCTAAGTCTCTGAGAAATGCTAGTGGGTGACTAAACCTTTCCACCCGCTTCAAATAAGGACCATTTAATGCTTCACAGACTTCAGCATTTTATCACTACATCTTTTTTCAGCGAACTTCATTGGGGTAACAGCTACATAATACTCTACACAGAATATTCGCTTGCACGAAACACCATTGAAAATCTCATTTTCTTCTACGCTAGTCATTATCATCATTATGGAGAACAACAACAACAACACTGCTACTAATGCTAATATTACTGTTACTGTAAGTGGAGCTAAATGTGGTTCATTACTGGATGAAAGCCTCCAACAGAAATCTTCGGGTGTTATGGTACCAAGCACCAGACCCCCACATTCGGGATGCTTCTGAACGTTTAATAGCATAATTTGGTTGCTATTCCGGTATTTTCTCATCATTCTGCAATGCAGTTAAGAACGTCTATGGTCCATCTAAAATCCCAAGAGCCAATTACGTGTACTGACTACCTCTATTTTACGGGCATAATGGTATCTTCCACTTCGTTCTGTTCAGCGATATAATTCTGTATTTCAGTGTGACTTCAAGTACTACATACCATCCCTCTCTAGCATATTTTTGTTCTATGCTACACAATTTGCTCAACATACCACTGTAAAAATAAAAAGTTGAAAAAGTACTAGATCTTCTCCAGAACGAGGCTATAAATAAATAACGGTTATTCTAAAAGTTTGCTATACACAAAATACAAAACGAAAAGCAGTCAACCACACGCGAATCACGTAGCCGAAATAACTTTAATCAGACACAAACGAACAACGGAAAATCGAAGTTTCTTGTGTGGCCATGTTTCGGTACCGTTTCAAGTACAAAAAATTATACACTAGCTACAGGAGCTCTAACAATCTACAACGATTATTGAGACATATGCCTCAGAAAATGAGAGCCTTTCTCGCAATTAGGAATCTACAAAATTAACTGTAAATAATGCTCAAAATTTTATATTGGACAAACAGGAAGGAAATATAGCACACAATATTAAGGACACACGGTAATAACCGACAACAGCATATCCATCTTTTCTGCACACGTAAAAGACACCAACCACAAAATACTTAATATGTATGAATTGCTACAAATATTACGTAAATTACAGAAAGGTAAGATCTTGAATGTGGTGGAAGCCATTGAAAGTTACATGCATCTAATAGACCAATGAGATAGAGTTTCAAATGTATAAAAATACCTAAACAGCTTTCTACCGGTTTTACGACGAAGGATTACAGAACCATAGAATGCATTATTATCATTATCATATAGAGCTGTCTAGCTCAGTGGTTAGCATGCTGGACTCTCATTCGGGAGGACGGCACTTCAAACCCGAATACGACCTTCCTGATTTAGAAATTTCGTGATTTCCCTAAATCACTTAAGGCAAATGAAGGGATACCTTTTTGGAAAGAGCATGGCCCCATTCCTTCTTCATCCTTTCCTAATCCAGGCTTCTGCTCCATCTCGAATGACCCCGTTATCGACGGGATGTTATACAATAATCTTATTCTCCTCTATAATTACCGCTGCACTCACCAATAAAGATGAATGTAACGCGAAAGATCAGGCAAAAATAAAGCCCTCAAGAGGTTATACTCGATTCTTATGGTTTTCAGTACTGTTTTTTTAGAGTACTGTGATCGACTTCAATGTACAACTTTCGTATGAAATATTCAAAAATGACGTGCTCCCACAGTAACAGAACTAATTCCTACAAGTTATTTTAAACAAATTACATCCAGTCATATTTCCACCAATGATGAACGACAATTAAATATATTTGAGAACAACGATATATATAGGTTAATTAACAGATTTCTGTAAAACAATTATAACCTTGCTATCGTAAGTGCTTTAAAAACATCGACCTTACATATAACAGCTTTGCAATAACTGCTCAAAAAATGTGTTTCTAAAATAGCGAAAAACTATTTCTAATTTATGTTGTGACAAATACGTGCACTCAGAGGAGCAATGACGTACGTGGAATAGTATACAATTAAGGGATCGTCCATAAAGTAAGTTGTAATCCGCCTAGCATTTCTTCAGATATGACTCGTTCTTGTGTTAAATTCATAAGTGATGCTAATTCATCCATCATGTAGCATTTCCGATTTATAAAATTGAAAATTGCCTAGTGTCAAAATTTTACAATCGTTCACCATATAAAGACAATGGCAGCAGTAGGTACCACGAAATAATTCAAAAATATCATTGCAGATGCAGACCCTGTCACCATGAAGAATATGGAAACAAAACTCAATATCAAAATGCCACTTCAGGCACACAAGTAACTTGCTTTTAAAGACTGTTTAATTTATCAAGATTTCTCCAGGTCTTTGTTCTTTGTTTATTTATCTGTTTCCTCAAGTACCCTAAGTACAATAACTCAATGGGTTCTAGACTTCTTCCTTGATTTTCACTGTTTCCTTTTTGGTTCCTTGTTAGTATGTTATTTCAGTTTTATTAGCTCTATATTCAAGAATACTTTCAAGTTAGTTCCATTACATTCTTCCACTCCTACGCCCGCCTCTACGTCAAAAGCCCAACTGGAAGACGGCAGTAGCTACCGTTGGCGGTTAGGGTTGAGATTGATAAGGATATCGCAATCGAACCAGCAGACTTTGTCAGGATGATTACAGTGGCTGCACTGCTGCAATGGTGGTGGCTACGAGATACCACTGCTATGTCTTCCCAGATTAAATGCCGTACTATGCTCATAAAATGAATCTCTGAATCAAACCAGAAAGGATTAAATAAAACGGCAGAAGCAATAACGACGAAGCAACGAAGGATGGTTATGGTTTAACATCTTGTCGACGACGAGGTCATCAGAGACAGACCGCAGGTTTCGATTGCGGAAAAATGGAATCTTCCCAGCATTTTGTTGGGTGATCTAGGGAAAAATGCAAAGTCTAAATCTGGGGATACCAGACGTGGATTTGGACCGCGGTCTTCCTGAAGTTCAGTATTTTAGCAATGCAACACCGACAGTTATTTTGGATAGGAGATTTTAGTTTTTGCAATCTTTCGTTTCCTTACGTATCGTCCACTGGAACTGACAATTCGGTGTGTGCACATAGGCTTATAGACTGAACTGAGTGAAACGTTCACCTGGGGCAGACTAAGATTGGGTCACGATCCGGCTATGGGACGGGATGCCACTCCCATTGACTCTT
Organism: Schistocerca serialis cubense; assembly: GCF_023864345.2. NCBI lineage: Eukaryota > Metazoa > Arthropoda > Insecta > Orthoptera > Acrididae > Schistocerca > Schistocerca serialis. The sequence continues at coordinate 36,553,594 of NC_064640.1, forward strand.
ACTTCAGGCCTTCGTTATAGAACCCGTGAAACTATTTCTATAACACAGTATGTGATCTTGCATGTAATAAACTAAAGTACAATTGTGTAGCACAAGGCGAGTGCCGTGTAGTTTCTGCGCACGACGTCAAGATCTTCAGCACCCGTAAAACTTCGTGACACGAGTGTGGAAGAAACAGAACTCACACAATTAAAAAAGAAATCAGCCATAATTGAAAGGTATAAAATGACATAAACTTACGCAACACACACGCGGAAAAATAAACACACACACAAATACGAGGGCGTGTTGTAAACTAATACCTCAGAATTTTTCATGTGAAAACTCTTAAAGATTTAGAAATAAAACAAACGTTATTAACTCCCTATATCTTTAGTGTTCATGTCTAAATATTTGCAACGCTTTGCCGTTAGAGGGCTCCGCATTACAGGGAGTAACATTCCGGTGTGTAATGTAACTATGTCGGTGATTGAGAAACGGTATGCTAAAATCGAGCTTTGAATTTGAAGAGTTCATTTACACATACAACACCCACTCATTTGGCATGACAATGACAGACCACACACGAGAGCGGCGACGTGTACAACACCCTGATGCCTTGGATTCACTGTCATCAACTATCCTGCACTGAGTGGCTATTTTGCTCCATCTCATTTTCATATCTTTCCAAAACTTAAACACCACCTTCGAGGTGAAGCAGTGCAGGCACAGTTGAGGTTGTAGTTCCGTTAACAAAGTCAAAAATTCAACAGTGATGTTATCATAATTGGTCTCTCGTTGGGAGAAATGTGCTCGCCCCTAGAGTGAGGAGATAAATATGCAGACAAGAGGAATGAATAACTAGTATGTTAATAACGCAATTTTTTTAAAGCTTCAAGAGTTTTTACATAAAAAAATTGGAGTTATTGCGATTCAGCACGCTCTTGTACGAAAACCTAGTATTGTCTCATTTCTAAAGCTCATACTAATAAAAGGAGAAAAACAGTAGAAAGAAATAAAATGGCGTCTCAGATAGTTACGTTCGGTTGATCATTGAAATAATAAGGCTTAGCCAGTCACTGTGCAACGAACTAAAATCTCCAGTCTACAATAAAATAAACTAAATTTAAAACATTTACCAGATTCGCCTCGTCATCAGCTAACATAGAGTGCAGACTCCACCTAAATTTGCATCTGCTCTCTCGTCACAGTACAAAATGCATTGAGTTAAAAAGTGGAGTACAGATATTTGCATGCCGTAATCATTACAGTCGGAGGGACCCTCTGGCCGGTAGTATGAAGCCATCTGTTAGTGGACAGTATCCTGTTCAGAATTAGATAAGAGTTACTTTGTCCCATTGGTGTGACCGGCATGAGGTACGCCACTGCCGACTTGTTGGAGTCACCGACCATCGTTTATGTTCTCTCTGTCAGCCACTCTTTCTCCCATAGTTGCAAGAATGTCTGACTCAACAGCAGAATGACAGTCTGCAGGAGAATGGTACGTTGAGCCACCTTATAGTCTCTGCAGGTCTCTATGGCTGCTTGGTCTTCATCATCGTTTCCTAGGTCCCCAAAAGATTTTGTAATCAGATGAATGATTTACATTCTTCTTGCTCCTGAAGAAGAAGTACATTATCCTGAATTGTTTGTATCACAGTCTCTGCCGGGAACATTTGGTGCAATGCTTGTAGGGCACAAGAGGATTCGAGCGAAAACTGCTATCTACAACGCTATAAGATAACGATTGCAAGGTAAAATTGGGAGTACACCCTTTCTTAAAATTTATCAATGGTGTCTGGCTGCATATGGTCCAGACAATATTCTTGTAGCACCTATGTCTGGTGATTTAACTGCGAGAGCTTGAAAACTAGTTAATGGTACATAAAATAAATCGTATCAAAATTTAAAAAAAGCCCTGCTGGTTGCATATTATAACCACATAAGTCTACAATTTAAATCACAGTTGTCATCCGTCATGCCCAGTGGACACAGTGAATTTATCATTACCATCTCTCTTTCAAAAAGAGAGCACAAGCTCGATTGCAGAAGCGTCAGGAAATAGATCGCGGTTTTTTTTGTGAAGAAACCGTACCAATACGAACCTAAAGTGATTCATAAACTTGTACAACGCGTTCCCAGTTTCAGTCTTTTCATAGTCTCCCAATCTCCGACAGCAGAAGGCGGATGAAATTTTTTAATAAACGAATTTGTAATATAAGACTTCGATAAACACTTTAATATTGCATGAATCTCATTTGCGGAATGTGATTGGAAACACTATTCAGTTATAGTTGGATTAATTGTGTCTGTAGTTTTCCAAGCTGCTCCTCTTCAGAACCTGCAGGTAGTCAACCCAAAAATTAGACAAAATGAAATTATGACTCGCAGTAAAAACAACATCGTTCTGCATGGTACCATTCTTACTGTCGTCGGCCTGTATTATTTAAAGCTGTAATATGATATAAAAGACTATACTTGCAGATAATTACAGATGCACAATCTCGGAATTAATTGCACACTCGTTTTTGTTATTAATTGTGTGTACCGCGACCACACAAATTTGCACCGCAAAAAAATTCTGCATGGCATATCGAAAAATTTATTATAGTACAGAATTTCACGAGGTCCGCAGTATATGAAAACACGGTGATTTACCCTTACATCACGACCAAGCTTTATTAAACGTCTCAACGAATTATCACCAACAGTGAAATTAAATGCGAATACATTCCAGCGTTCTTTTCCACTCAAAGTGTTGCTGTACCATCAGGGGCAAAATACAGGGAGCGAAAGGCTATTTACAATTTGTACAGAAAGCAGATGGATGGCAGTTATAAGAGTCGAGGGGTATGAAAGAGAAGCAGTGGTTGGGAAGGGAGTGAGACAGGGTTGTAGCCTATCCCCGATGTTATTCAATCTAAATATTGAGCAAGCAATAAAGGAAACAAAAGAAAAGTTTGGAGTAGGTATTAAAATCCAAGGAGAAAAAAGAAAAACTTTAAGGTTCGCCGATGACATTGTAATTCTGTCAGAGACAGCAAAGGACTTGGAAGAGCAGCTGAACGGAATGGACAGTGTCTTGAAAGGAGGGTATAAGATGAACGTCAACAAAAGCAAAACGAGGATAATAGAATGTAGTCGAATTAAGTCGGGTGATGCTAAGGGAATTAGATTAGGAAATGAGACACTTAAAGTAGTAAAGGAATTTTGCTATTTGGGGAGCAAAATAACTGATGATGGCCGAAGTAGAGAGGATATAAAATGTAGACTGGCAATGGCAAGGAAAGCGTTTCTGAAGAAGAAAAATTTGTTAACTTCGAGTATAGATTTAAATGTCAGGAAGTCGTTTCTGAAAGTATTTGTATGCAGTGTAGCCATGTATGGAAGTGAAATGTGGACGATAAATAGTTTAGAAAAGAAGAGAATAGAAGCTTTCGAAATGTGGTGCTACAGAAGAATGCTGAAGATTAGATGGGCAGATCACATAACTAATGAAGATGTATTGAATAGAATTGGGGAGAAGAGGAGCTTGTGGCACAACTTCACTAGAAGAAGGGATCGGTTGGTAGGACATGTTCTGAGACAGCGAGGGATCACCAATTTAGTATTGTAGGGCAGCGTGGAGGGTAACAATCGTAGAGGGAGACCAAGAGATGAATACACTAAGCAAATTCAGAAGGATGTAGGCTGCAGTAGGTACTGGGAGATGAAGCTTGCGCAGGATAGAGTAGCGTGGAGAGCTGCATCAAACCGGTCTCAGGACTGCAGACCACAACAACAACAACATCAACAACAACAACAACCGTCAGCTAATAAAAGTAACATACGTACGTCTTCAGTTTACTTAACGATTTGGGATCGGCCGCAGCTCGTGGTCGTGCGGTAGCGTTCTCGCTTCCCGTGCCCGGGTTCCCGGGTTCGATTCCCGGCGGGGTCAGGGATTTTCTCTGCCTCGTGATGCCTGGGTGTTGTGTGATGTCCTTAGGTTAGTTAGGTTTAAGTAGTTCTAAGTTCTAGGGGACTGATGACCATAGATGTTAAGTCCCATAGTGCTCAGAGCCATTTGAACCATTTGATTTGGGATCAATCGTTAATAATCGGCTCCAAAGCTCTCAGTAAAGTTAAAGAGAAAATAAATACGTCACAGTAATACACAATCGATTATTTGTCTAAGTCCCTATACTATCTCTTTCTGGTAGTAAGCTATGTGTGGGACCTTAAAGGAAGTCGATTTTTTTATGATAGGCGCGGAGCTGAGGCCACCATCTGGACGATTTAAGTGTTTTCGCCATTGGTATCCATCTTTATAAACAGATCTCTTCCGCACTTAGTTAAATTTACTTATAATATACACATTTGGACAATTAATCTCAGTTTTTAAATTATGATGCTCAAATTTACATTAAGAAATTGATTTGAGAGATATATAAATTAAACTTGAGACTACTGTATTGCTGTTCGCATCAGTCAACCAACAAGATCTAAGAGTTAGGTCGCATTTCGTTTTAAGTAGCGCCAAGTATTTTCTTCTAGACATATAGCGGTTGTGATTTCCAATCATGGAATAGAGTAGTTTTGTGACTTTCACCATTTTATATGCATCCTATTAAATTTTCCCATGGCCAAGGTTAATTGCACCAAAAGTCTATCCTCTGAGGAATGTCCTGTATTTCTTACTACAATTTGTTGCCGTTGTGTTATCCTTTAAAGAACGGCATTACGAAAACCTTCAAAATCATTTGTAATGTGTATTTATTCACGGTAAACCATATTCAGTCAAGCAACCATCGTTAATTAACTGATGGAATGGAAGGTGCGGGTTGGTCAAATAGACATATTATCAGTTCCAGCAACTGGAACCATCATATTATACATTTTTCCACGAGTCACTAAATGCAGCAATCGAGAGTGCATTTTATTGTTGATAATGAAATCTGACCAAAGTCATATCAGGCCTGTATCAGAAACAGATACTGCAGCTGATAATAATTATGTATTTGATATCTAGCAACTTTCCTTTAACCTGGAGAACTGACGTTCATGACATGAAGATGGTCTTATGACCGACACTGCATGTCGGTGAAGAAATTCACAGGAAAATATCCTTTAGACCTTTCCATGACGTCGTTCTTAATACATTCAAGCTGTGGAGCACTGTTTACAAAAGAAATATTGCGACTATAGTAACTACGAAAATTCTTCCTCCAAGGGCCTCGCTAGGTTTCTGACTTTATCCTTCAATTTATGTGGTGATTAACGACGAAAGCCGTGTGCCGTCCAGCCTGGATGTTGTTTTTAGGAGAGTTGCCACATAAGACTAGGTGTATACAGGGCTGGTATTTACATCCAGTTACACTTACAAGATTCGCTACACGTGCTCACAGCTCCACATGGGATAATGCTAGACAAAAACAAATGTGTTATACCCATTCCATCGCTCGTGGGAAACGGTGGCGACAAGAAAGGCGTCCGGCCACCCTTTGCACTCTACCACTAACATTGCTAAATCCGGACTAGCTTGCCAATCCCGTTAAGGGAAGAGTTAAGGGCAGGAATAAGAAAAAGGAGAAGCACAGAAATTTTAAAAGTATGTTTACTTTTTAGTTTTCTTATAGTCTCCAAACACTTTAAGGAAACGTACGTAATTTTCATAAAACAATGTGTAACTGCTAGTAAAGTCAGTCTTTTTCATGTCGCTAAACTCGCGTATCACATTGGTTTGATTTTCCGTTATCTCGTCAAAGTGTTGACCCTACATGTTAATTACTGCGCTTTATAATTTTGAGGTAGTTTCGTATTGATAACATCAAATTATGTCACCGATGATAATTTTTTTTTCCAGAAAAGAAATATCCATGTTTCGCATTTAGATCAAACAGCGAGGCCACAGTGCATCTTTCATTTTGTTAGGGAGTCGGGGTGTGCGGGACAATCTTTTCACACACTTCTCTGTTCTTCAAAACACTCTGGTGAATGTCTTGAACACGTGATTTAGAGTTAGTGTTCCATTGCCATTTGTCGCACAACTATGTAGACACAATACAGCCGCACGCCCAGTACTTAACACAACCTGCTCACGACTGACAGGTCGAATGTACATCTCTTGCCTACAGATGTTACCGAGCGAGGTGGCGCAGTGGTTAGCACACTGGATTCGCTTTCGGGAGGACGACGGTTCAATTCCGCGTCCGACCATCCTGATTTAGGCTTTCCGTGATTTCCCTAAATCGCTCCTGGCAAATACCAGGATGGTTCCTTTGAAAAGGTACGGCCGACTTCCTTCCCCATCCTTCCCTAATCCGATGAGACCGATGACCTAGCTGTGTGGTCTCTTCCCCCAAAACAATCCAACCCAACCTCTACATATGTTAGTTTAAACTGCCATCGTAGTTACTGTGCTTATACACCAAGAGTAAAATCAGTCTCGGAACATTTTAATGGAGAGTGTACATCTTGAACAATAACGTGAGCACTACTGAACGGTTTCGCATTTTGCGAATCCGGATTTACGTCTGCTGTTTGTGACACATGAAAAACTGTGCCGTAGCGGAACTCGAAATCGGATCTCCACTTGTCACGAGCGGTCACCTTAACCTTTTGGTTATCCGAGCTTGCCTCCAGGACCGATACAAATTTTCATATGCACCGAGTGCACAGCCCTTGCTTTCGTACATTTCGTGATTCCCGGACAGGAGGAGACAAATATTTTATCGTCATTTTAGCCGGTGGACGTATGAATACATCAATAATGATTACAATGTCAGTGTTTATACAGGCTGTGTATCTTCAATTTACATTCATGCATGTCTGAAGGACACTGTAATGTGGAATGTCTGAAGGACACTGTAAAGTTAAGATACAGACACTGTATAAACACAGACATTGTAACCATCAACGATTAATAATGACACTATCGTCATCCATTGGGGGACACCCTAAGTTACTTGTACATTTTACAGTTTCTAACCAACGTGAAAGCGGTGTTGTATTCTATGTGCTAGGACGTCCTTAATCCAGTTGCACAACAGGTATTTTACTCACTAGGTGACAGTGCAAATTGCCTTCCGGAAGTCAAGGAGCACGGTACCACTGTGTACCGCCTACTCGATCTGATCTTGTGACATTCATTTTATTGCTGTTCTCAGGATTCATGCTCATCCTAACAAAATAATTTAGATTTGGAACGGAACATGAAAGAAAGGTCCCTCACAACATCAGACCTAAAGTCATAGATTTGTCATGGACGTTAAACGTGCCTCTACCACTATTAGGGATTTTATAAGCAAGTGTACATAGCTGTTAGTCTTTGTGGTATCCTCCGACTGTCAGGCGAGAAGCACACAGTGGAGAATTTTAGCGGCCGAGAGCACCAATACATTGTTCCCTCAGCTGTGCGGAGTCAAACAGCCACGTCATGAATGTACTTTGTGTCTGTAAATAAGATTATTTGCAGAAAGACAAGTATCAACACTGAATATGCTATGGATTTCGAATCATCTTGGACTATTACCACGGCGACCATTGTTGCGGCTTGGCTTGACGGGGTATCAGCGAAAGGCACGCGGACAATGGTGAGTCTAACGACAACACTGGATACAGGTGCGGAACCAGACCATTTTTTTTTCTTTCTTTTCCCAGAAGAGAGTGCAACTATGCACGTATCCTCGTGTGTAGGCTCTTATGAGAACGACCCTACTAACCACACTGTTTTCGTCACCGATGTGGGGGCCCAGAACCTGATCTGAAGCTACGTGGCACCACTGGATAACCATCGCCATAGGCGGTATTTTTAAAAAACAGACGTTTCATTTCTTACGTGTTAATGCCGTTGGGTGTGCCCTATGATCGGCAACTTCATGTCGGTACCGATGAAAAAGATACAGCAAGGCGGCTTGCTATTTGTGCGGTCCTGACCTACATTAATACAGGTGGTGATCGAATGTTTCTCTAGCCAGCTCGGTTTCTAGATGTGTTGTGAGTTGAAAACACTGGGTCATGAGTTGTCCAGACACTACACGTCCCTCCTCGCAAGCCATTTCGATTGACGAATTCTGGAATAGAGTTTAAACAGCAAGGAATGACGAAACCTCATTTGCTATCTAACCTTAGTTCGACTCATAGACCAGCCTGTTTAGAGCTGTTGTTGCTGCGAAAGATGGCAGCACTTCGTGCAAATTTTCATACCACGTAATACCACAATATCACCTGCAGATGTAATCATGATTTCTTCATAGAATATTATATAAAGAATGATTATAATTAAACTTTCAAAACGCTGGTGAAATAACACCACTGATCAGAATAACGTCAAATTGCAACGGAATGTTATCGGAGAAGGGGGAAAACGTATGGCAGGCGAAAAAAAAAAATTGATCGACAGATGGCGCTGTACGTGTCAGAATACGTGAATGAAAACACCTGTCATACACACGACCCATTGACGTTAGTGTTCTAGGCGCTACAGTCTGGAACCGATCGACCGCTACGGACGCAGGTTCGAATCCTGCCACGGGCATGGATGTGTGTGATGTCCCTAGGTTAGCTAGGTTTAAGTAGTTCTAAGTTCTAGGGGACCAATGACCTCAGATGCAAAGTCCCATAGTGCTCAGAGCCATTTGAACCATTCCATCTGACGGGATACATCAATACACAGAATTGTCAAATATGGGCAACAGAATATCCACACGCAAATCAGCCAGTATCACTTCATCCTCAAAAGATCACTGTGTGGCGCGGGCTTACAGCACCATTTATCATACGGCCATATTTTTTCAAAAAGATAGGTGCTTCCTGTCCTCTTAGCTGTACCGTCACTGGTAAGCGCTATGAGTTTCTTTTGTGCAACCACTTCATTCCAGTTCTTGAACAGCGTGGATGTGTGGATGGGATCATTTTTATGTGAGATGGCGCACCTCCGCACATTGTAAATCCAGTTAAGCAGCTGCTGAAGCGCTATTTCGGAAACGCTAGAATTATGAGCCGCTATTTCCCTACAGCCTGGCTGTCCCAATCACCTGTGAAATGTGACCCGTGTGACTTCTGGCTTTGAGGCTACCTGAAAGATGTTGCGATCAGTGTTCCGATAGCAAACTTAGCTGCAACGAAGGCACGCATTGCGCAACACATTCTGAACGTGACCGCGGAAACACTTCGATCAGTTGCGGAACATACGGTGTCTTGATTTCAACGTGTTGCAAAAAGCAATGGACAGCATATTGAACATGTTTTGCGCCATTCACTCGGAAATCAGTAATTCGATCTGATTTTGATTGATGCTTTTTATGCGGTTTTTCACCTAAGGACAATTAAAATTCGATTTTTTTCATCCTATATGATGTGACCTTGCCATGGTGGATGGTGTGTCACACCTGTACAGCCAGGCACACTCAGTAGTACAGTTTGTTTAACGTAAAACGTACATCTCAGGCACTGTCGTTTGAATCATCTGTCATTTGCAGGCGACTACTATTAAATTATGATGCTTACAGCGCCATGTATTGCTATGTTTTGTAACTATTTATGTTTCTTTTGCTATATGTTTTCCTTCTTCTCCAATAATATTCGGTTCAAATTTGACGTCATTCTGACCAGTGGTGTTATTTGTACAGCGGTTCGGAAGTTTAATTACAATCACCCTTTATAAGCAATACGTAAATTTAGTTACTTGCTATCCTTGTTGGTGTCGTAGTTGTAATAGCTAACAGCGTGTTTTTCACACTGCAGTATGTAAGGTAGTCGCTATCCGAATTTCTTTTTATAAATGTACGCTCTTTATGAAACTTTGGTATAATACAGCTTTCGTTCCGTTTTCGTTTAAATTTTGATGTTCCGGATATATTAGGCTTCATCTGGTCAAACACACTAGTACCTCGACGCAAAGGCGTGAAAGTGCAGCTGACGTAAGTCAGGGTTGACAAGAGCTGCTTAAATGGATGTTAATGCGATGTTTTCTGTCGCATCACGCGCAAACTTCCCCTCATTTGCGAACTTTGTAAGGTGGCTCTGGTAATCTTCTTAGTTCGCTGTATCTAGGCCCCCGAAATGGTGTTAAAACTTACGTGTGTTCGCTGCTAACCAGCGTCTTGAGCGCTTCACAGCATATAGCACATCACATAATGCAGTCACCAGAAGCAAGATTTATTACTACATAACCTATTTTTTGCTATACTGGATTTTACCCATGTATTATATGCCGTACGTCTCCTAACACTTTGTTCATTGCCTTGTAGAGATAGTCCAGATTTCATAGTACATTTATTAAATATTATTTGAGAGTCAGTAAATATCATCTTGTGAGACTGCTGTAGTTTTACTACTAAAGGTAATTCTGTGTGTTAAGTGTCAATTTTTACTGTTGATGTGTACAACGGAATCTGCATCTGTTCATATGAATGATTCTGACTGCAGTGAAGTGTTAATGCCAAGCATGCATTAAAATTATTTTTGAATGTAAATAAAAATTTACCCTAAATTTTTATATAATGCGGATTTAAGTTGTCGAGTCTGAAAATCTTTCTTTGGTTTGTCGTCATTATTCTCTGTTGAGTTATAATGAACTAGAATTCCACCGCAAAACTTTCGGGGGTGGTAGTATGGAGTAAAATAAGATACAATATCTAATTCAGTGGGATCTAAAATGCGTACTTTAGGAGCTTTTACCATTTTTTCATCTTCGATACTGATCAAAACACTTCGTCTACTGAACAAGGATTCATAGCTCATGAGGATACACATTTTAGAGCCCTTGTTTACTTGGCATTTTCTTCCTTTCGTCCATACTACCGCCTCTGAATGTTCGTCACCGGAGTACACCCTCCCCCTTGAAATAAAATTAAATGCTTTTAGTCTCTGAACTTCACGTAGCATGATAAGTAACATCACATTTGAATCATATCAATCTCAAAGAAAACTGATTGCAACGAGCAGCAATTATATGGAATTTAACTGACTTACCTACAAAATTGGTGCCCAAGACAAATATTGCATTATGATTGTAAAAATGCGACGTACAATTTTTGAAGCTGCATGACTTAAGAATTATACCAATACTGCAGATTTTTAATAAAATAAATAATGTTCATAGGGTCTTCAAGAAAATACTCTTGATTGTTGGGAGACTGGCACATTATGTATTCTGAAAACAGGTGGCAGTTAAAAGCGGTGCCTTCTTTGTTTTAAGTGCTTTTATATTAGAATTAGATAAAGACCCCTCAACAAATAAAATTAGTAATTAGGCTATAATTATTTAATTCAGACTCTCTATCACCTATTGGGGATAAGGCAACCAACTTTCACCACATCAAGTGGAATTTTTGTCATGAATCGCAGTGAGCCGGGACTTTTCCCTTTTTCGGAAGGGAAGAATTTAATTAGTTATAAGTGGTTCCGTAAGTACAATGCTCGCAGTTGGTCTGCGAGAACAAACTCTGCCCCTACAAAGAAAAGACCGACCAAGCAAAGCATTTGTTGATTAGTTAATTTGCTTATCATAAGGGCTAATTGGCTGTTGATAGTTGCTCCCATGTGGGAGGGAAGTTCCACTGAATTGATAAATGCACATAGACATTAGTATGACATCTTTAATACAAAAAGAGCGTAAACGAGAACTTGCATAAATACATAGACAATAAGGTCGTTATTTCCGCGCAGTCAGATGCTATTTAACATAATTTTGCGGAAGAAAGAAAAGATTGATTCAGCAGTATGCACTCTCCACAATGATGAACAACAAGAGGAGTGGCGGGAAGAGGAATAAGGGTTCTGATCTTTGTGATTAAATAGATACGCTACCATTTTTACAATTCACAGGATAAAATTGAAACCATATGGTCAGTTGTGAAGGAAGTGTCTGGTCAGCAGCACAAGATCGACGATATCAAGTCGGTTCATAGTAAAAATATTTCTGTTACTGATAAATCAGATATATGTACTGTACTTAACCATCATTTACTGGGCACTTCTAGTGAATTAAATAATAATTTAGTTTCTACAGGGAATCATATAACTTTCTTGGCAAATGCCTTTCCGAGATCGATGTCTGAAATTCTCCTCTTTCATATAGACAAAGCGGAAATTGAGTCAGTAATTAAATCACTGAAGGCTAAGGACTCTCATGGATATTATGGAGTGCATAGCAAAATATTAAAGTACTGGAGCTGCACATGTTAGCCCGGTATTAGCCATATTTGTAATTTTTCCTCTAGGAATGACCAGTTTCCTGAACGATTAAAGTACTCAGTAGTAGAGCAGCTTGATAGAAAGGGGGAATAGGATAATGTTGACACCTATAGACCTATTTCTATGCCATCAGTGTTTGCTAACATCATTGAAAAGGCTGTGAATGTAAGGATAATTCATCAATTTATATCACACAATTTGCTATCAAATATACAGTTCGGCTTTAGAAGTCGTTTAGCAACTGAAAATGCTATATTCGCTTCTCTCTGTGAGGTACTGGATGAGTTAAAGAAAAGGTTACGAACGCCACGCATATTTTTTGATTTTATAAGGCATTTGATTATGTTGATCACAAAAAATTGCTCCAGAAGTTGGACCATTACGGAATACGGGGAGTAGCTCACAATTGGTTCACCTCTTACTTTATCAACAGACAGCAGGTCTTTATTCACAATGTTGATAATGGCTGTGATGTGGGGTCTGAGTGGGGTACAGTTAAGTGGGGGGTGCGCCAGGGATCAGTGTTGGGCCATCTCTGTTCCATATTTATATAAATGATATGCCCTCTAGTGTTACGGGTAACTCGAAAATATTTCTGTTTGCTGATGACACTAGCTTGGTAGTAAATGATGTTGTGTTCAGCATTGGCCCGGTTTCAAAGAGTGCGAGGCTTACAGAAAATAAACTAACGCTAAATCACAGTATGACTCAGTTTTTACAGTTTCTAACACATAATTCATCAAAACCTGACGTTTTAATTTCACAGAATGGGCATATGATTAGTGAAACTGAACAGTCTAGGTGTTCAGGCCGATAGTAAAATGTCGTGGAAAGCCCCCGTTCAAGATCTTGTTCAAAGACTTAATGCTGCCATTTTTATTACTGTAACGGTATCACAAGTGAGTGATCGCTCGACACGAAAATTAGTCTACTGTGCTAATTTTCATTCGCTTATGTCGTATGGTATTATATTTTGGGGTAACGCTTCCCATTCTAAAACGATATATTTGGCTCAGAAACAGCGGTTGGGGTGGTAAGTGGTGAAAGTTCACGAACCTCTTGTCGATCACCGTTCACGAGTCTGGGTATTTTGACATTGGCCTCTCGATACATATGTTCCTTACTGTCATTTCTTGTTAATAATATTATCTTATTCTCAAGAATAAGCAGCTTTCACTCAGTTAATACTCGGCAGAAAACAAACCTGCATTTGGATCGGACTTCCTTAACTCTTGTGCAGAAAGGTGCGCAGTGTACTGTGGCATCCGTTTTCAATAAGTTACCACTCGAATTCAAAAATCTTAGCAGTAAGCCAAGCGCTTTCAAATCCAAACTCAAGAGTTTCTATTCTGTCGAGGAGTTCCTTGAAAAATTAAGCTGATTCTGGTTGTATCGTTTACTGAAACATATGGATTGACTTTTATCGGGTTGATAAACATTTTATTTTTATCAGGTATTACTTTTATGTTGTAATTTCATCTACTGACAAGTTCCATGACCTTGGAGAAATGCTTCTCAACTTGGTCCTACGGAACGTGACGACTAAATACGTAAATAAACAAGAGAATGGTATTACCATTATGCACTCGGCACTACCGTGGACTAAACAGAGTAAGGGATAAATACCAGAATAATGAAGTGCCAAAGTGGCCTCCCTACCGAAAACTAATTAACTCATGTGAATATCCGTCATAGCAGCACTCGTTTAAGCGAATAAAATAAAATCACTACAAGGCTAAGAAGTTGCTATTGAATAAGCAGTACACAAGACCGATCGCTCGAAACGTGTTCACGTGTTCTAGCACCAATGTCCATGAATCCATTTCGCGAAGTTACAGTCTAGAAGTTCATATCCACTAAGGAAGAGATGCTGAAGGCGAAATTGCGACTTTGAGGAAAAGAATCATTAACCAGATATGGCCCTTAGCTGACACCGCGCACACAAGTGACAAAGGTCAGACGCCAAGACCCACATTACTCACGAATTATGGAAATTACGAAAAAAATTTATGAGAAAATAAAATAAAATTGTGCTCTCTGGCTAACGAATCCCTAGTACTCTACGTACATTATAACCAGTAAAGTTGGAATTCACTGAGTACACACAAGCTTACCGACATCAGCAACGCGACCTGAAGCCTCCAGCAGGGAGCAGGAACAGGACGGAACTGACCGAGGTTTCACGTTTCCAAAGAATAGCTGCGAGCGTAGGGTAGCGAGAATTGGCGCACCCCTAACACGGCCAATCACAGGCCACGGGACCGTCGCGAAACACGATGCCGTTATGGCTAGCAGCCCGAACTCCGGAAAATGGCTCGTGACTCCAATCTAAATTTACAACATGAGTGTAAATGTTATCAGCATTTTCAGTACGTATACATCTAAATTGGTAATACAACACTTAAAAGAGCAATTCTCCCAAACCTCTCCATGCCATACAGACGTTCAGCACTCTGAGAATCCTATCATACACTGAAAATTTGGCATGACATGGATAAAAGTTCTCTCAGTTCATCTTCCAGCCTTGTTGAACTACGTATCGGGTTTAAACGTTTCACTTCTTCCACGACTCCATCGCCAGCTTGGCGGTATGTGTTTGTTTATGTACGGCAGTACTTTTGGACATCAAGCATTAATTTTCTTTGTATACTTTAGGTTTTGCGTTCCATTTTTACTCGTTAGTACTTATTCAGCATACGTCGTAAATAGCATTTCTAGATATTACACTCATCTCAGAATTTAAAGACATCTTTCGGTAACTTTAGACAAGCGTTATGTTTCGGCTTCTTCTTCATTTCCTACTGCCACATCCTCATAATCATGGTCTGCTGACAATCTTTCTTCGCCCCTGTTTTCCCATCTTCCTTCATGTCCCTGCTTTATTACTATGTCGTGTACCAGTAGAATAACCATATCTTCTACTAAAACACCAAGGCCTACTTCAGTAACTCGCAGCCCTTCCGAATACAGTTTCGTCTTCCAGCTTTCTTCACACCCTAACAATATCTCGTAATCATGGAACCATAACTTCAAACTTCCACTGCTCGTGTCTATTCTTCCTTTATTCCTCTTTAAATTATCACTTCCCAATGTCATATCAGCTTTAAGACACTCCACTGTAAATTACCTTAACTTTAAGTCTACATGGTCTCGTAAACTGACAACCAGCCAGAGAGCGGTGTGCTGACCTCATGCCCCTCCATATCGGCATCCAGTGACGCCTGTGGGCTGAGGATGGCACGGCGGTTGGTCAGTACCGTTGGGTCTTCATGGCCTGTTCGGGCGGAGTTTAGTTTTATAGATCTATAGCTTGACACTCTACAACTACGAGGTTGCGCTGAAAAGCAATGCCTCCGAATTTTTAATTCTGTTCTTAGTTTCCGTTGAGGTATTACGTTTCATGCATATTTGACGGTCGACTTCCGCGCTTCGCTGACGCAATCTGGAACCCCCTGCAGCAAGAAGGCTCAGAATTCTAGCGTTTAGCATGGCAATATGAGAAACACGATACATTAATCCCTCAGAAAATGGAAAGTAAGTTTCCGAAGAGTTTGACCACACATAGTGCACCCCCTCTCTCACCATAACAATGCTAGACCTCGAATAAGTGATGAAACATTTGCAACAATCCAGCACCTTGAGTTCACCTTCCTTGATCGTCCACCAGACAGTCTCGACTTAGCCAGATTCGACTGTCATTGGTATCCTTACCTTTTTTTTTTTTTTTTAAAAAAAAGGCACCAATGATTGTACTGTTATAGTGATATAGTGGAGCTAGCAGAGTGAAGGATGTGGCTCTTTCAACAGTGTCAGTCGTTGCGCAGTGGCGGTATCAATAAACTTATCTCTCATTAGGAGCAATGAGTTTCTCGCCAGTCCGAGTATGTTGTGAAATAAAAATGTAAACATGAAGAATAAAGGTGTAGAGTGTTAATGAAGATTCTTTATTCAAAATGCTTTAAGAGTTTCCAGATAACAATTACTTCTAAGCACGCCTTCGTATATCGGCCTGCTAAGCTACTCCAACAAATTTCATAGACGTCCATCACTAGTTCGGATTAATTAAAATTTACACCAATTTAGGGACAGATAACAGATTTCTTCAAAGTTTGTTTCTCTTCAAACGAATCATCTCCAGATCTTCCCTGTCTGTTTAGCTTATAAAAAAATTTCTTATCTTGTCATCGCATTCTTCGATATTCAGTGGATGCTACAAAAATTGCAGTTCTCTTCTCCAATGCCCTGTCGACGTCCGTCGTCTTTAACAGTTGTCTTTTTATTACTCATTCGCTAAGGACCGAAGACATCACGATCAAAACCTCCAATTCTGCTTGAATTTCTGTTCTGAATCTGACTCTCTCTCTTCTCGTGTTAGTGGTTCCACAAAACTTTATTCATTTCAACCGGTATGTTAATCAATTTCCTACGCCCATGCTTGGGTTGATTCCCTAAACATGCCCATTACACTTTATTTGCTCCAGGAGCAGGAGGTCTCATTTCACCGTCAGTGGTTCGAGGATCTCTTCTTGTCCACTGTTGGGACCTGTTGTTGGGACAACGATTGTCTCCTCCGAAACCGCTTCCATTCCTTTTCCTATTATTATCAAATATGTTCCATTTATATCTTTGCTCCCCATTATTTTTGTTTTATGATTGGAAATTTCTTTGTGACTGTTCAAATCGTCCTTTGGCTGATATCATTCACTGTCTTGATTGTAATTATTGCCACTTTCACAATGGCTATCCAAAAGCTTCACATTAGAAATTAACGATTCAATATTATCTTTTCTACTTGTGATGGTAATGCCTGTATTATCTATGACAACTTTGTGATCATTACACTGATTAGACTTTGGAGTGGTGTTGTTTGCGGCAAAGGAAATTCTTTTATTATAATAATTATTTCAGTTATCGTATTACACGTAGCACCATCTGCATAATTAAGTGCAAATATTTGTCTTTGGACTGATGACTTTATGACCAACATAACTAGGAACTTTAGTCGAAATTCTTCTGCAAGAATGCAATTTTGTGCCATCTGCTTTGATTGGAGCTTATTATGCCCATATGGATAATGTCGGTCCTTCCTCTCTTAAAGCTATTTTGATGAAAGAATGCTATTGACATGGTTCGCCTGTTGTTTTCATTTATAACTTATTTACGCTACATAAAAATAGCAGCTAACAAGCCCCTACCAACGAATTCCCTTACTGTTGCAAAGTGACCTGCTTGCACTCTTGCACGTCACAGTGCAGTATACTCGTATCTAGCACAGAATAACTAGTGTAACACACGAGAAAAATTAACAATCATGTAGTAAAATAATGTACGTAAGAAAGTATTCACAAAGCGTGGAACAAGGACTAAAATGTTCTGAACCTAACCTAACATGACACATTAAACGATGACCTGTTAATCTAAATGAAGTTCAGTTTGGACTAAAGTTAGAGGGTTGTATGTTCAGTCTCTCAATAGGGAAACACTTCGAGTATCACTTCGACTAACATTAGACACTCTGCGTCAACTGTCCGATGACTGGAATTGATAGGTTACTGCAGATAACATGCTGTCAGCTGCATGATGGCTGAGAACTACCGGAGACTGTAGTCAGCTGGCTGTGTGACGTCTTGCGGTCGCTCAAATCTTGTGCTCCGTGTATCAATATGAAAGTGCGGTCTATTTGGCCTATCAACAAATATTACCGGGTTTCAGCGACCTCTGTGTTGGCTCAAGGGACTATCTGAATGTCTTGCAGGGGAAGTGTAAGTTGGTTTCTGGTATGTGGGCCATTCAGTAGGCGACTGACCATACTACGTGTAGCGCCACGCTGAGACTGACTGTTGTGTGGCACCCTCTGAAGTCTATCGTTGTGTACCGGGTCTGGAGGAGACACAGAGACACAGCATCCCTCCCCTGCGTTGAGGGTAAGTGTGGAAGGGAAGGGGTGGAGTGGAGAGAAGCTTCGCTTCCTCGCTTACCAACGTGCGAATTTAGTGGGTATACTCGCACAAATGCTCTTCCACCTTAGAAAACCATACCCAAATCACAGGCAGGGGTCAGTCGGTTAAGCTTTTTCCACCTCCATCTGCACAGACTCGTCTACCTAATTAAGTGCGACGACAATGTCCATCTTATCGTCGCTGGTTGGCTGCAGCCAGAACGGACTGCCCCAGACGAAGCTGGTGGTTGCCAGAGGCGTAGTCAATGGCGACAGCCAGCTGCGTCTGTGGATTCCTTAGGCGGCTGGCTGTATCTACGTCCTGCGAGTTTCAACAAGAAAGAGCCAAGAAGTTCTGTCTATATGCGACTGAGTGCGCTGTGGCCTTATTTGATTCCTATGGCAAGTTGTGGAACCATGAGAAATTTGGATGTTAAACATGTCTGTACCAAGATGCTGCATGACTTTGCTGGTACTAAAGATACTTTTTTCAGACCTATACAATATAATAAACACCAGGTTATTCAGTTTAAATACATTCTCTCTCGACTATAGGCATGCTGTGGCAGAGAATGCACGAGATTCTTTAAAACTGAAATCAAGGTCTTGATCTATTCTTTCAGGTTTCGCATGATGTGATGTGGCCTTGTTCTGAGAAAGTAATATTATTAAAGTATTATACTGCTGAGCAAGCTTTGTTATATGAAACCTACGTCTGTACAAATCTTATTACAAGTCTATTGGTTTCAACATAAAATGATAAGGCTGTAAAGCATGAACTGTCATTTTTTCACAAAAAATTGAACTTTTGGGAATGAAACTTCATGACATTGCCTGTAACTGCAGCTCTCGGCAAACCTTCAATTGACAAAATCCTAGAAAAAGCCTGAACTGTCTTCATAGACGTAATCATTGATACGAGGGCTATTCGGAAAGTAACGAACGATAGGTCGCGAAATGGAAACCACTGTGAAAATCAAAACTGTTTTATTTGCAACGGTTAGCTAGACCTTCCAGCTACTTCTCTACATCAGTCGTCGCTCAGGCTTAGACAACTGTCGTAGCGTTGTACCAACTTTCCAATTCCCTCGTTATAGAAGATAGCCGCCAGTGCTTTTCGACAATTTTATGCTCTGAACTGCAGCTCGTTGTCTGTGTCAAAATATTGTCTTCATAGCCAGCGGTTCATTTGAGGAGAGATGAACCTCACGGGTGGCCAATTACGGGCAGTATTGTGAGTGATCAAACACCTTCCATCGAAAACGCTGCAGGAGCATCTTCATTGCCCCTGCAGAGTGTGGCCGAGAATTGTCGTGTAGAAAGAACCTCATGACAGTTATGTAATGTGGATTGCACAGCTTCAGGGGAAATATTTCACCAGGCTCTCATACTTGGCGGTAGACGCTAATTTCTAACCATCTTTATGTTCTCACTGTGAGCTCAGAACTGAAAGGAGTGACATGATGTCATCGACGGGAGTACTAGACACACTGCCCAACGCATCTGTGAAAAGCTCCATCACATTTTCACTGTATTTTCCATTTCGCGGCCGATCGTTCCTTACTTTCCAAATAATCCTTGTACTCTGATCACAAAACAACTAAAATACATGAATGGGATTACCCAAAATAATGTCGTGGGGAAGCTGAATGGTAAGTTTGCCACAAGTTGCATTTAGCCAGCGGTACCTTCGATTTAAGGACTATGGGAATAATCACACGTGTCTTTCCTATTTCGCAATGTACCAAAACAGCACATTTGTACACTGTGAATATGTCACATATACCAATACGATTTAAGTTCAGGCTAAGTTATTAGCTTGTTAGCATTAGGCGATTTCATCTGTCCTTACCGTTTAAACTATGATAATGAATTTTTCACTGAGCAGCGGAATTTGTTCTGATATGAAACCTTCTGGCAGATTGAAACCTGAGCTCGAGACCTCTACTTTTCGAGGGCAAGAGAGGACAGGTCGTCAGTCGTACTTAGGTATCTCAGTGGGTAGAGCAATTGCTCATGGAGGGAAAAAGTCCGAAGTTCGAATTTAGAATCGGCATTCAGTTTTATCTGCCAGGAAGTTTCATATCAGCGCACACACTGCAGTGAAAAATTCATCGGAAACATCCAGCCGAGCTGTGGCTAAGCCATGTCTCCTCAGTATCCTTTCTTCGAAGAGGGCTAGTCCTACAAATTTCGCAGGAGAATTTCTGATAACTTACCGAGTATGGTGGCTCTGTGGTTAGCACACTGCAATCACGTTCAGGGGGACCACGGTTCAAATCCGCGTTCGGCTATCCTTACCGAAATTTTCCTAAATCGATCCAGGCAAATGCAAGAATGCTTCCTTTGAGAGGGCACAGCCGATTTCCTTCCACATCTTTGACACAGTTCGAGCTTGTAATCCATCTCTAATGACCTCATTGTCGACGGGACGTTAAACCCTAATCTTCCTTCCTTATGTTAAGTTTGGAAGGTAGAATATGAGGTTCTGTCGAAAAAGGAAGCTGTGAGGATGGGTACTGAGTTGTCCTTGGGTAGCTTAGTCGGATTACAAGAGATGTCCTGGGTCTTGTCCATATTCGGACCAGAGTCAGCTAATTATACGTAGACATCATGATGAGCTGTTGTGGGGGGGAGGGGGGGGGTGCTTTCATCATCCATTACGTGGGCCATCTTGGATGACTGACTCACCTGCCGCAATGGTCAACGTGACGCACATTGAGCCAGCTCTGACTCACAATTCCGTCTATTTTGTGGAAATTAGTTACGTACACGATGTTCGTCCGACCTCGAGCCCACCACAGGCAAAGAGATTTTTGTAAGTTGTTTTGATGCACGCCCATCCACGTCTGCAACGCATTGGACGCGGAATGCCAAGACGTCCAGTGGTCGATGGTGTGGAAGACTGTCCACGCACCGTTCCGCCCGTCTGACATCAAGGCGTTTTTGTACCACATTGCCAAGGGCAAGTTCAACAACGAAGAACGACTACACAGTATTGGTATGGATTCGTCACTACTTTGCCGGAGTTGCCTATGCGAAGACATCGACAGGCACCGCCTTACATGCACTACAAAACGGTAAGTGTGTAACCTATTACTATGTATATTGGCCTGCTTCCTCCACCCATCGGCAGCAATGGTCAGCTCTAGTTTCTTACTTCTTCCACATACTTCTAATTTTCCCCTGGCTCAGCATCATGCAATCATGTGGTTCCGACATCAGGCGATCACCTAACTTCTAACATTATGCGTGGTATCTGTTTGTTCTAAGTCGTGTCTCCCTACCACTTACGCTCAACGACGCTCTAAGCGTGTTTTTTAGGGAATTGACTAGTTTGAACCTGGGACCTGTTGCTGGTAAGGAGACGCCAGACCACACATGACATGTAGAGTTCAGAAGAGTTCAGTGAGACTAGCGATGATATAATCAAGTACTTAATGATTTCAGTGTCAGCTCCACTGCACTCTCTGTAAAAGAATCTTAATACTAACTAAATTTAGTGGAAGGGGTTCAAGGTTTTCCTATTTTTAGTTAGCTGGTAAAATAACGTCGAAAAAGCAGTTAAGTTTACCATTGGAATTTTTATTCTACTCACAAAACATTGTTTACAAAGTGCGCTATTGATGAAAGGAAATGTTTTAATACAGGATGATAAAAACCAACTGCGTTCAACAAAAATGTGAAAGAATATTCCCTGAATGGGTTTCCAAGTTCTACAATGGATCGAAGCCTGACCTATGCCATATCACATCTATGACCTAGGTTTAAATTAAGTTCCATAAAAGAGAAAACTATCAAAATGGTCTACAGTGACCCTCAATTATCATTAATTACTTATTTAACTTGTCGTAAATTACAGTGGCAGATGTGGCTTCTCAATGATTATATAACAGAAAAATCATCGCGTTTCATATTTTAACTTACATAGCAAATGTGAATACCATGAACTTTAATTGACGATCGACACTAGTATTACGCAAAAAGGGGATGTAACAGATGAGACTTCTGCAGTTCTGAGTGAAGCTTTATGCGCTCAAAAATGCGGCATCGTGTGCGTTCGTTACCTTGTCGGTGTTTAGGCAGTGTCAGGGGGCGGCGGGCAGCACAGGTCCACGCACCTCGCCATCTCGGAAGCAACTCTCTCTTAACTTCTCCTTACTACAATTTACCGAAGTTGGTTTAAAAAAAGCTATCTGGTTGTGTTTTCAACTGACCAATCAGGGCCTCAATGTTAACCTTAAGCTCTGCCTACAAAATTCTTTCTATTCTCAATGAGAAACGTTGTACTTTTCGTGGTGGGGCAATGTTTTTAACGTTTGCAACGTAACAGAGACGCGAAAAAGTCTCACGCTATAACTTGCTGCTGGTGTGGCCCTTTTAGTGTTATTATAAGATCTACACTGTTCTTCTGGAGGGCTCTATCTTTTAACATGGGCTTGGGGGTGGTTTTGGCGGTCAGCTGGCGACGTGGGTGTCCGTCCCTTATCGTAGGGCCTCCTAGCCTACACGATTCTGCTCTCGGCTTCTGTTCTCGTTTCTTCCCTCTGAACTGCATCTGTTTCACGGTGGGAGGGTATGACATGGATTTAAGCGTTCTTGTGTTAGTCTGTGGTATTCCATTTGCTCACTCGTTGATCGTAATACTTTGGTTAATTTAATGCCAGGATTTATTTGGAGCTATGTGACATACTGTCAGATTTGCTATCACGTCAGGGTTTTCATGGAAGGTGTTGGATTTGCCTGACGCCTTACATACCACCACCCTTCGAACTTAATTTTTGCACTGAAGTTAGGCTATGATTGAATCGTTGTCTAAGTCAGTCAAAAATTATTCCTATATATAAATTTAGTTGCCTACTGTTCAGCCACGTTATTCTGGTTCTATGCTACTTTGTATTACTAATTTATATTTCTGTATTATTCCACATTATTCTCAAAAATATGTTTATATCGAGAAAAGAAGATTATGTTTATGCTATTATCATTATTAATTTTTAATTATTTTCTTTCATTATTTAAGTGTGAAGTTTGTTATCGAAAGTGAGGAGTCTTTCACATCGATTTTCTTAGAAATATTTTTTTTTATAAGGATAGTAGTTAAGTAAAATCTATTCATAACACATTTTCTAAGTATCACGTACAAGTAAAATGTTTTTGTTTATAGACACTCATTTCAACATTGTTACACCAACAAATAAGAATTATTTCCAAGAATTGCTTTGACAAAGAAATATACATACACCAACATTGAGATATTATCCTAACAAATGGTACAAATGTTAAAAAAAAGGAAAACATCCAACAAGATAATTTTTTATTCTTTGTTTTTATAAGGAGAAAATAAGTAAAATATAGTTATTCTTTTATTTTTATGAGGAGAAAATAAGTGGCATATAGTTTTAGCATTTATTACGCCTTACTTTTGTTCTTTATATACTGCCCATTTCATAACTATTGACTTATTTTTATGGATAGTCTATTTTTTACTTAAGTCCATAGTCAATGACTGTTATTTTGTAGTTTATTAGCTGTCTGCTGTGCTTTACTTATTTGGTTTTTCACACATTTCTTTTGCACAATTCCTACATCACATAATTGATTTCACACATTCACACAATCCTATGAATGTTTAAGCATGAGGTCGGCAAATGCTTTCGCACAAAGGTGACAGACTTGAGCGAGATGGATGTGAGCAAATATTTGATGTACAGCTTCGTTCATCGTTCGTTGTTGGTTTTGCAACTGTGTGTTGCCGTTGTGGAGGTCCCATAATGGAGCTGAGAGTGCAGAATTTCGTGGTTTACTGGCTTTGTATGCGTGAAAGTCAACGTTATGTGTCGCTGCAAGCGGTCGTTTTTCATTGTAATACTTTGCAGACGACTAGTTTACAATAGGATAGGGATTTGGGAAGGTATGTCGTCTATTCTTCACCCATCTTCTTTCTTGGTCTCAGTCTTGCGAATCTTCAACTTCTGTTCTTCCTGCTTTTTCTCTGCTTCTTACTTGATTCTTCTCTGGGCAAGATATGGGAATATTTATTGATAATTAGTCACTTTGAAGTTCTCCTCTTAGTTAAACTTTGGACGTGTCAGTTCTACATTGTGGAAGTTTTCTTCAGTGTTGTGCATCAGTGTGCTGTTTAATTGCAGTAGTGTGACTTTTACACAAATTTTTTGCCAGTGGTGGCTTGCCCAAGGCGTCTTCTCACCAGGCTGTTTTTTACTCGCTCCACTGAGTGGTCGTCCCAGGACCTTTCTGGCATTCCGTGTGTCTCTGCAGGGTTCCGCCATTCTGTGGTTCCGCTTAGCAGTAGATTTACTGTCGAGTTCAGATACAAGTGTCCTTGCTGGTGTCGCTGTCCTTTCCCTTCTCTTGACGCTTCTGCCTTGTAGGAATCGTGTCTTGCTAATTACGTCCTTTTCTTTCTTGATACTTCTCTCGTTGCAACTTGTGGGTCATTGCATCTGGTCCTTGTTGGAGTTTTTAGAATGGTTCTTACAAAAAGTTTTACTTATAGTCATCTAACATATGTCTAGTACCTACATTGTTTTACACCTTCTTAAAAAGCTTTACAAATTTCGGTGCCCTTTCCATGTTACAATTCTAAGATATTTTGACTCTTAACTTCTACAAGAATCCTCAAATTCGTTTTTTATTTTTGTGTAGAGTTGTCGTGTATAGCATGTTAGTATTTCATGCTGTTAGACTAACTACGCTTTATCCCTTCACCTTAACCTATGCTACTGTTGGTGTTATTTTTGTTTTTGTTTTTATTGAAACTACTTTCTTTTCCCACCTTCCTCTCTCTTCATTCTTCTTTCTCCTGACGATCTTATCTGCAATATAAACTTGAAATATTTTGCTAATTATTTACTTGAACTTCTTGCAATTTTTCGTCGATTTCTTTATGGACTTGTAACATGAGTTGATGCGATTCCCCCTTTTGTGCATACCATTCTACTTTTTCATCCTCTTTACCTCGCATCATTCTTAATTGTTTGTTTATAACTGGTATTTCTTCTAATTTTAGCTTTCGCTCAAAGAGAAGTGTGACATTTCCAAATGTTACACTACCTTTCCCCATATCTATTATCGCTGGTCTCTCATTTAAAAAATCTCCACCTATAATCAAATCTACAGTTAGTTTATGTATAATCACGAAGTTGGCTTCGATGTTTTGACCTTGGCATGAAAAAGTTAACATTGTTTGTCTCGTAACTTCCGCAGCATTGTTTCTAATAAGACCTCTTACTTTAATCTTATGTGTTTCCAGAACTGGAAATTCCTCATTGGCATTACACTGCATGAATAAATTTTCTGAGATCGCAGTCAGTTCACTTCTGCTATCAATTACAATATTGACTGGGATATGCTTTACCATGGCCTTCACAGTTGGTTGAATTTGAAAGGGTTGGTTCTGTTCTTCTTCTTCTTGCATCAACTAATCCTCCACTAAATCATACATGAGTCTTTTCAGGAACTTCCCTTGTGAATTCGAACTTTCTGTAGGATAAGCTTCGACTGCTGCTTCTCTCTCTTTTATTTCCTCTTCTACATTTCTTCCTTCATTTCCACTATCTTCAACATCCTCTACTTTTTCCTCATCTTCGTCTGTCTTCTCCTTCTTCGTTGCTACTTCCACATACTAGCATTTAAATGCTCTAATTATCGCTTCATAACTTCCTTCATTATATACGTTGGGTTGTGTGCTCACTAGTAACTTATTTTCAACTTCTGTCGACTGCGCATTATCCTCATTGAATTCGCATTCCCTGGTTTCCATCTCAAATAGCTCTGCAATACTCATTACTTCGTCCTTTCCTCCTACATTCATTGTGCATGCCTCTGGTAATTCATCTTCTTTGTCAGTATTCTCCCAGTTAATTTCCTCCCATCACGATATTGTTATTTTCTTGTCTTCGTTTTCATCTGGTCCCTGCAGTTTTGTTTCTTCCTTCTTCCCTTCTCGTGATAAGGTATTTACTTCTCAGTTCAAGGTGTTGCAATTGTCCCGGGTCAGTGCGTCATTCTCTTTGGCATGGGCGCTTAGCCATGGCCTGCACATCCCTCGGTCCATACGCGGAGTCAGTGGAGGGGAGAGGCGACATGTATATATACCACACCACCCGCCAGCCTAGGACGTCAGTCAACAGGAGTAACCTGATGATGATGGCATGTTACGCTGTCGAAAATTCGTTCAACAACGACCAGTGAACCCGGCTGCATGCCCAAGAGACCTTCAAGCAATCTTAATACTAGCTAAATTTAGTTTAAGGGGTTCAAGACTTTCCTATTTTTACGAGGGTTGTTTTTTAGGTAAGGGCCGTTTTTATTTTTTAAAAAAGATACAAATACTTTAGTAAAAAAACTTTTATTTTCTGATTCTACACATTTTTACCTATTTTTCTACATAGTTGCCTTGTTTATTTAAGCACTTGTCATACCATACAACTAAGTTTTTAATTCCCTCTTCAAAGAATTTGGCCGCCTGCTCCGACAGCCAAGAGTTCATGACCGCTTTCACTTCATCGTCGTCATTGAAGTGCTGCCTGCCAAGATGGTGTTTCAGGTACCAGAAAAGGTGAAACTCGCTAGTAGCAAGGTCGGGGCTGTATGGTGCATGGTCCAAAACTTCCCAGCCAAAAGAATCAATCAAATCCCGAGTCTTTTGAGAGCTGTGAAGCCTAGCGTTATCATGCAGGAGCAAAACTCCTTTTGTCAGCATGCCGCGCCTTTTGTTATGAATTGCTCTGCGGAGCTTCTTTAAAGTTGCACAGTAGGCATCTGAGTTGATTGTCGTTCCTCGTGGCATAAAGTCCACTAGCAAAACAACGCGCTGGTCCCAGAACACAGTTGCCATAATCTTGCGCTTTGACAGCATCTGTTTGGCTTTGACCTTGACGGGTGAGGTTATGTGTCGCCATTTCATCGATTGTCGCTTGCTTTCGGGAGTGATATGGGATACCCATGTTTCATCTCCAGTGACAATTTGACTCAACATGTCATCCCCTTCTTCCTCGTAATGAATCAAAAAGTCCAATGAAGTGGCAAACCTCTTCCGTTTGTGGTCCTCTGTGAGGAGTCTGGGTACACACCGAGAACACAATTTCTTAAAGTTTAGGTTTTCTGACACAATTTTGTACAAAACCGATCTTGAAACTTGTGGAAATTCCAAAGAAAGAGTGGAAATTGTGAATCTTCTGTCCTCACGAATCTCTGTTTCGACTGCAGCCATCAAATCATCAGTGATCACAGAGGGTCGGCCTGAGCGTTCTTCGACGTGGACGTTTTGACGGCCATTTTTAAACTCTCTAACCCATTGACACACTTTACCTTCACTCATTGCATTCAAGCCATAAACTTCTGTTAACTGACGATGAATTTCTGCAGCTGATAGGCTTCTCGCGATCAAAAAACGTATCACTGACCGTATCTCACACGCGGCGGACGATTCAATAATCGTAAACATTATAAAGTAGCACAGCGATGCGTCCACGTCAGCTACAGAGCTGCAACTTGCATCAGTGTGAACGGGAAGGATGCCGGCAAGTGGCGCGGTGGCTTGTTGCGGCGTCCGCGCGAACTACGGGACTATACGCGCGAACGGCCCTTACTTAAAAAATAACCCTCGTAGTTAGCTGGTAAAATAACCTCGAAAAAGCAGTTAAGTCTACCATTGGAATTTTTATTCTACTCACAAAACATTGTTTATAAATTGCGCTGTTGATGAAAGGAAATATTTTAATACAGGATGATAAAAACCAACTGCGTTCAACAAAAATGTGAACGAATATTCCCTGAATGTGTTTCCAAATTCTACAATGGATCGACGATGATCTATGCCATATCACATCTATAATTTAGGTTTAAATTAAGTTTCATAAAAAAGAAAACTATCACAATGGTCTACAGTGACCCTCAATTATCTTTAATTACTTATTTAACTTGTCGTAAATTACAGTGGCAGATGTGGCTTCTCAATGATTATATAACAGAAAAATCATCGCGTTCCAGATTTTAACTTACGTAGCAAATACGAATACCATGAGCTTTAATTGACGATCGACACTAGTATTACGCAAAAAGGGGATGTAACAGATGAGACTTCTGCAGTTCTGAGTGAAGCCTTATGCGCTCAAAAATGCGGCATCGCGTTCGTTCGTTACCTTGTCGGTGTTTAGGCAGCGTCAGGTGGCGGCGGGCAGCACAGGTCCACGCACCTCGCCGTCTCGGAAGCAACTCTCTCTTAACTTCTCCTTACTACAATTTACCGAAGTTGATTTCAAAAAAGCTATCTGGCTGTGTTTTCAACTGACCAATCAGGGTCTCAATGTTAACCTTAAGCTCCGCCTACGAAATTCTTTCCTTCAAATGAGAAGCGTTATACTTTTCGTGGTGGGGCAATGTTTTTAACGTTTGCAAAGTAACAGAGACGCGAAAAAGTCTCACGCTAGAACTTGCTGCTGGTGTGGCCCTTTTATTGTTATTGTAAGATCTACACTGTTCTTCTGGAGGGCTCTATCTTTTAACATGAGCTGGAGGGTGGTTTTGGCGGTCAGCTGGCGACGTGGGTGTCCTCCCTTATCGTAGGGCCCCCTAGCCTACACGATTCTGCTCTCGGCTTCTGTTCTCGTTTCTCCCCTCTACTGCGGTCCTCCGCACGCCACACCTCTTTTGGGTGCCATATACTGGAAAGTCACACTATTCCCGAAAGTTCATATACACAGCGTCGGATCTTTGCCTATTACTTGCACAGCGTGATGAAATGTCACGCCCCTAGGCTGGGGCGTACGCAACCCTGGATAGCTGTTGCCAGTAGGAACCAAAATTAGCAATGTTGTGTAGGTCGACAACGCACCATTTTTAAACTACGGAAACTTGGCTCCACGTGCTCCGATTGCCCATGGGATTGCCCTCTTGCCGTTCGTCGGTTGACGGGCAGCGCTATAGTTGTCGGTTCACATATAAAAATGTCCCTCGCCCCGTCACTGCCTCAACGTGAAACGCACACGTGTCGAATAGGTCTTGCTGTTTGTCTCCGACTCACGTAAGAGTCATTCACACGTATGCTTCGCTTCGGAGCACACACACACGTCATCTTCAGTTTAGTCATACAGTAAGCATGGTGGTACAGTATTCGTTTGAAGAACAACGAGATATGGTTTTTGTTTATCGACTTGCCGATGGTAAAGCGCATAAAGCACGACGGTTCTATGAGGAACGGTGCCCAGCAAAGCGCCACACACACTCGCAAAAGTTTACAGCAATTTACCGGCGACTTGACGAAACATGCTCGTTAGCGGGATATCATGGTGATAGTGGAAGACCTCTATCACGACGGGGTGCTGCATTTGAAGAGCCTGTTGTCGAGCGCTTCGAGGAAGCACCTATGATATGTACTCGAGCGGCTGGACACGGCACGGGGGTCACTCTTCGGTTCGTCTGGGAGGTTTTGAGGGATTACAACCGGCATCCATTTAGTTTCCACTCATTCCAAGTCCTAAATCCTGTGACCGACTGTGAACACCGGCTAGGGTTTTGCTGGTGGATTCTGCGACGTGTTGCACGATACCCCGACTTCTCTGTCATTGTGTTGTTTACCAACGTATGCACCTTCCATCCGGATGGCCTTTACAACACTCTAAAAGTTCATTACTGGGCAAGGGGAAATCCTCACTTCACGTACGTTCACGGACATTAGGTTAGATTTTCGCGCAACATTTGGGCATGCATTGTCGGTGGCTATGTGATTGGGCTGGTCCGTCTACCTCCTCGACTTACTGAAGCAAATTACCTTCACGTTTTGCAAGAATCTCTTCCCGGCCTGCTGGAAGATTTTCCAATGGACATACAGTTACGCTTGTGATTGCAGCATGATGTTGCGCCTGCGCGTAACAGTCGTGCTGTGCGCAATATTTAAATAAACTCTTCGACGGCCGGGTAATTGGTAGAAGTGCCCGTAGGACATGCCCCCCCCCCCCCCCCATTCCACCGAACTTTTTCCTGTGGCAATTCTTCAAGGTTCTAGTTCACTTACCCAGATGCAAACCACCTAGACATAAAGAGGAATTAACCGATCACCTTTAACATGCCGCCAATCACATCAGGGCAATGCCAGGAATCTTTGAAAGAGTTTGGCAAAACACCGTTCGACGTTACCAAGCTTCCATCGCCTCAGAGGGTCGCCAGTTCGAGCAACTGCTTTAAGTAAGCAAATGTCCTAGCTACAAAAAAGGCCCTTTTCAAGGCCGACACAATTTGTAAAAGACTTTGTCTACGCAAGGTAACAGCTATATACGGGTTTGTTCCCAGTATGTCTTACCATGAAACTACAATGGGTGTGTCGGGACCCTGGCGGATTCGCCCTCGGGCCCCCAGAGTGGAAGGCTGGCGCGCTGCCACCGAGCGTGCGGGCCGCCTTGGATAAACCGCGATCTCCAGCAGGCAAAGCATTCGCGGTGATGCGTTGTCCAAAGCATCCGCCAACAGGGCAATTCTGCGATCAATCGGAGCGCGTGGCGTCAAGTTAACTACTTAAACCTAAGTAACCTAAGGACATTACAGACATCCATGCCCAAGGCAGAATTCGAACCTGCGACCGTAGAAGTCGCGCGGTTTCAGGCTGAAGCGCCTTGAACCGCTCGGTCAAAAAGGCGGGCGTTAAAGTTATGTATAATTTACAAATATGTTACTGTGTTACGTTAACTCATGTTTTTCTACCGTTTTCTTGAGATCAGAAATAACTTTTGTAGCACAAGTTTCGTGCGGTGAAACTATCATTTTGTCTTACTTACTATTTCCAATGTAGCTAGTTCACTTTTGTGGTTCTTGAAATGCGTTTATTCGATCCTCGTACTCCAGCTGATCAACTTTTGGCGTTTCTTCACCCACATTGCACTTTTCATTGTGTGATCAACACGTGTGTAGTGTTGCCATTTGCCGCCGTGTGTTTATATTTGGTTTTTTGTTTTTGTTATCTATGTAACTCGATATTTTTCATTTGTTCTGTGTGTGTGCATTTTGCTATGTTTGAACGTGTCATTCCTTTTTTTTAATTTTAATTTTTAAGTGTGGAAGCGTCATTCTTTGTTGTGTGAAAGGATATGTGTGTGTGTGTGTGTGTGTGTGTGTGTGTGTGTGTGTGTGAGTGTGTGTGCTCGCGCTTGTGTGTCGGGGAGGAGAATGAGAGGAGAGGAGGAAGAGTGATTAATTCTTTTTTCTGATTATGTTTCACATTTCTGTACATTGTTGTTTTAGTGACTAACATGATGCCGGCCGTTGTGGCCGAGAGGTTCATTCTGGAACCGCGCCACCACTACGGTCGCAGGTTCGAATGCTGCCTCGGGCATGGATGTGTGTGATGTCCTTAGGTTAGTTAGGTTTAAGTAGTTCTAACTTCTAGGGAAGTGATGGCCTCAGAGCCATTTTAACCATTTTTGAGTAACATGAACAGTAAGTTGCTACTTATACTGAATTGGTGATTACTTACTTTCTTTTTCATTGCAAGGGCTCTCTCTGTATGAAAGTTGCTCTGTAATGTCACGAGTTTTCTGTTGTAAGTGTTCACTCTAATAATTTTTATGTCTTGTTCCGTGTTAGACGGTTCATGTCCATGTTTTACCGGATGTTCAGCAAATCAGAATGAATATTTTCATACGCCCAGCTTCTGATACGTTCTTTGTACCTAGTTTTGAAATTCCTGCCTATCATCCCCAGATACACTGATCAGCCACACCACTATGACCAGCTACCTTGTAGCCGGTATGACCTCCTTTGCCACAGATAATAACAGCAACCTGTTGTGGCATGGAAGCAGTGAGATGTTGATATGTCGATGGAGGGAGCTTGCACCACACCTGCACACACAAGTCACATAACTGCCATAAATACCGGGTAGGTGGGTGATGAGCTCTGACGCCACTTTCAGTCACATCCCGGATGTGTTCGATTGTGTTCAGATTTGGCGAGTTTGGGAGGCAGCTTATCAACTGGAACTCCCCACTGTGTTCCTCGAACACTCTGTCACACAACT
Source organism: Schistocerca serialis cubense (assembly GCF_023864345.2). Lineage (NCBI taxonomy): Eukaryota > Metazoa > Arthropoda > Insecta > Orthoptera > Acrididae > Schistocerca > Schistocerca serialis. The sequence goes on from NC_064640.1 coordinate 36,585,726, forward strand.
GGTCTTGTAACGTGGCGCATCATCTTGTTGAGAAATGCCACTGCCGTCGGGAAACATTATCGTCATGAATGGGAGTATGTGGTCTACAGCCAGTGTACGAAACTGCTTGGCCATCATGGTACCCTACACGAGCTCCACTGTATACATAGATGCCCACTTGAATGCTCGTCAGAGCATAATGGAGCGGCCGCCAGCTTGTCTCCATCCCGCAGTGCAGGTGCCAAAGAGCTGTTCTTCTAGAAGACGACAGATTCGTGCTGTCCCATCGGCGTGATGAAGAAGGTACCGGGATTCATCAGATCATGAAAAGTTCTGACACTCTGCCAACGTCCAGTGCCGACGGTCATGTGGCCGTTTCAGCAGTAGTTGCCGATGCCGTGGGGTTCACATTGGAGCATGCATGGCTCGTCGGCTGCGGAGGTCTTTCGTTAGGAGTTTGGCGCTCGGAGTGTTCACACACACTTGTACTTGGCCCAGCATTAAATTCTGATGTTATTTCGGCAACAGTTCGCCTCCTGTCCTGTATTACAGCTTTGTTCAGCCTATGACGTCCACATCTGTAATGAGGGCTGCCCGCCCAACCCCACGACGTCTGGACGTGATTTCATCTTGGTTTCGTCACATGTTGAAGACACCCTACACAGCATTCCACAAACATCCGGCAAGTCGTATAGTTTCCCAAATGATCTTGCAGTCCCCCTGAGCCATCACAATCTCTCTGAGTTCAAACTCAGACAGATCCGATGCCTTCCCCTTTCAACACACAGACAGCACGCTCACTGACTACATGCAACGTGCGTGTGCATGACCAGCAGTCACTTCTCTCCAGGTGACGGTGCTATCGACTGCTCACGTTTATATCGAAGGTAGGTGGGTGGTCATAATGTTCTGTATGCTCACTATATACTGATTTCCTATTCTAAATGGTATACCCAAGCTCCTTGACATTTATCTCTTGTGTATACTGTTGATTGTAAATGTGGCTGGAGTGTATTCCTGTTCTGCATGCAATCTGTAATCTGTATTTTTAGTATATATGCTGTCCTACATGTTGATTTCTGTTTATGAGTTAAAGTGTACCATTTCCATCTGTTAGTCAGCGTGTACGTGTGTGCTGTAGTGTCTGTGGGGACCTGTGGTGCTGCGTTCTCTGCTTGTTTTCATTTTTCTTTAGTTGTGTTTTGAATTTTTTTTTTGAGTCTTTGTACTATATGGGTCTTATCACCATTGTTTTTGCTTATGAGTTGTATTGATTATGTTTCGTTTTCATAGTTCTATTTGCTGAGTGGGATATTATTTGACCTATATAACTCGTGTCGTAGTGCTGCTAATTTTGGATTTGACAGATGGTTGGATGTAGCAAGCCCAATGGTATCTGTGGCTCTTTGCTTTCAGAAGATGTCAAATGAGTTCTTATTGTTGTCACTTTTTACTGTTATCTCCAAGAAATGTATTTGAATTTGGGTCCTTTTTCCTTGATGAATTGAATATTCTTATATATACTGTTTATGTAGGTATGAAGTTTATCTATTTTCTCTGTTCGTTCATCTTCAATACAGATTACGTCATGCAAATAGTTTTATGTACATTGTTTGTGATGATTGTAACGACGATGGTGCTTTCTATGTGCTGATGAAGATGTTTGCCAGTGTTCGTGATACTGGTAACCCCTTTGTCATCGATTTGTAAGTAAAATTTCATGTCAGACTGGAAGTAATATTAGGATTTGATTGCTTGAAGGTTTTTGCTTATTTCATTAATATTACCTGCAGGCAGTTTGTTGTATGTCAGTAGGTTTTCATCAGTTAGTATTACTGTGTTTGCGCTGGGTAACGAGATGTGCATGTTGTCTGTTTAGAAAGAGATAAGTGCTGCTGTCTGTGGAATGTGAAACTCCTGTATTTCTGTCATGAATTCATTTGTATTTTTTACTGTTCTGTTGTTCTTAACTTCACAGCGTTCCATTATTATTTTCTTCATGTTTTTTGCTACATCGTACGGTGGTGCATTCATGAAATTAATAACTGGCCTCAGCGGAACAAAGAGTTTGTAAACCTTGGGTTGGCTTTTGACTGTTGGCTTTCTTGGGTTCATCTACGTGATGTTTTGTTATTGTTTATCTGTGAGTACGTATTTGACGTCTTTGAGGTCTTTTTAACGTATGTATGGAAACGTGCTATTGGATAACATTTCAGTTTTGTGATATTCTTAGAGGAACTGAAACCCTTGTTTTTTTTTCTATATATTTTTCTTTATTGACCAGTACTGTGTTGTACATTGTATTAAGCATAAATTTCTTGGTATAAAGCGATCTGAATTCTTTTTTAACCTAGTATTTTGTGCAAATGATTTCGTTCTTTATTGTACCAAAAAGTTGTTTATTTCCATCAGATTAATATAACGTCGAATTACATCTTTTATCTTGCAAGTCGAATGAAATATGATGTGTTGGATAGTTTTGTGGAGTCTGAGGTGGATATTCTTGTAAATATTGCATAACTTTATGGAAAATGCCTGTTACGGCTATATTATAGTCATTTTTCGTTCTCCGAAGTTCGTTAACTGCTTCGAAATTCATGGAGATATGTTCCGTCTTTGCAACTAAATGGAAGGCAGTTTTTTGACACACATATTTCGCTCCTTTTGTTTATGAAGCATGTTTGTTTTTATATGTATAATAAATGCATTACCCAGTAGTTATAAATACGTTACTGTGTTATGTTTTCTGGTGTTTTTCTCTTGTTGGCGTTTATATGCCTAGGCAAATGTTGCGACAGTAATAGGAAAGTGTCTGCCTGTGCGGAAATCACAGCGCTTGTGCGAGTTCAAGACGTGGATACATGGTGACATATGGAGATTTGGATCGATTCTGGAAGCGTGGTCGGAGAGCCAAAGTTGTCAATGCGATCCTCACATAACGTGGGAAGTCCGGGCTCAGATCGTGGTCACCTACATATTTTCATGTGTCGCCAATGATCTGTACAGCTGGAATATCATCGTATTCAGAACTGTGAATACGATTCTTGTATGAACTGTGAAGTCGAAAACCTCTTTGTACGTGAGTTTTATTAGACACAGTGATATACTGCTACCAGACTGTGGCGGCCCCAGTGCGTAATGATAATATTTCGTTCATGTGCTGATGCCAGTTTTTCTGGCACTGCTAGTAAACTTACCAAATGCTACACTACATAAATCTTCACTTCCTTAATCAGCTGACTTTTGTTACCTCATAAGACAATTCTCCTCATTCAGCTTTCAGTCAGACAGGTCTTGACCACATATAAATTGTATGTCAGTATCATCGTCGATACAGAAGTTAAACCCGAATGTTATCAACATTATTCTCGTTTGTTGTTGTAAAACTATGCACTTTTATCTGAAAAGAATTTTGTTAATCTGCGATTCCTCTTTAACGTCAGGTAGTACACCTCCCTGTATATAAAATTTCTATTAGACATGACACGCCCGGTGACACAATTTCAACAAACTGTGTTTGCTATCATGGAAAACGTCCTCTCAGAACATCACTGTCCTGGAAGAAAAGGAACCACAGAGATTAAGCTGCTCTTCTGACGCGGATATCATGTTCGGCGCTAGTTTACCATCTGCGGATACTGCCCAGATAGCTGACTGCAATTCTTAGTTCCCCATACGTTACAATGGCGCCCATACCCGAGGACAAGGGTGGCCGCAGCTCCCCATATCTCTCAGGAAAAGGGAAAACTGTAGTGTGATCAAGTTTATTTCTTTCAAGAAAATTATTTAAAATACTTTATTACGCAGTTTTATAGGTGGCGGGATTGTAACTTTCTTCTGACTACTTACAAGTTGCCATTGGCATTCCTAATTTTTAATAGTATTTCAACCCGCCCACCGCTACAAACTATCCTATCGGCGCTCTTGACACAACACCTCTATAAAGCCGAACAGATCACCAAGCGCCGATTCACAAAGCTTGATGCTCGCTCTCAGAGAGCCATTGCGGTGTTGGCATTGGCCCAGCACGGGAATTAGGTCCCCTGTTCCTTTGTTGAGATGGGATCCCTTTGTATTTGAGAACCCTGCTGTTAGGGTGAGGTACCGCACGCTCTGTACAACGAGAGACTGGCTGTTTAAACGCCTTCGTCAGAGAGGCCTTCATCAGAATACGTACAAAGGAAACCGAAGGATTCTTTTACTTTTAATACAAACATGAGGCATGCTAGGAATTTCCTGTTTGGAGATAAACCCAACGGTGATACCTACAAGAAGATGACAAGTGTTTTAAGGAACTGTGAATTTGTGAAGGGAATTCTACGCCGCAAAAGAAGACGCGCTACATTTCTGGGTGGCAAAATTCGATAGTAAAACTCCAGACTACAACAAACTTCCAATTTCGTTTCACTCAATATGAATGAAGGCTTAACGACAATGGTGAAATTTCAAGAACATTGGCTCGAATTTGTAAAGAAATCAGCAGAAGTGAAAGAATGCCTTAAACCACACGAATGATTAACTAGAAAAGAAAATTATTAGAGATATTAAAAGATTTTACCAAACGTATGAAGCATCTCCTGCAATACCTGGCCACGTAATAGAGTAAGAGAAAAAATGGAACTGGAAACGTGATACAGGATTCTCGTCGTAGTTCCATGCATAAACTGATCGAAGTCCAGGTGAAATAACAGCAAGAAAATGAGTGTGCCTCAGATACAGAAAAGAGCGTAAAAGATAACATGGGAACTATGAGGAATATTCCAAGAAAATTCGCTGAAAATGCTAATCTGTTTAACACCTCTGAACAAATTAATGTTGCGCGACATCAGATAACGAAGATGGTACAACAGCAGGTCCATGAAATAAATGATAGCTTTGTGAACAGAAGTACCAGTAGCAGTGTAAACAAACACACGTTTAATGACTGATGCCAAGACGTATGCGCCAAAGACATTGATGTCAAAGGCGTTCCTGAGATGTATGAAGGCATACTTTCGAGTTCAAAGACTAGGCGTAGGGTATGTGATGCTTTTCATTAAGCAAGCGTTAGACAGAGGAAGGTGAGCTGTTTAGCTGTTCGCGAACAAAGAGGACAACAGGACAACCAGAAGTTCAGGAAGGACGAATTAGGATTGAGGCAGCTGGTTCCCAGATCTGTAGGTCAGTTAAAACTAAATTTACGCCACAGACTGGATATTACTTTCATATTTTTATGTGCTTAAGTACGGTAACTTCGAAAAACTGGATATCGGTAACGGATATGACATCGAAAAAAGTTTCAATGTTCCCAGAGAACATCATCTTAAGAACATATGGTAAAAATCTCGATGGTTTACCGTGAACAGAAATGATAGAAGTGGGGCCATCGCCACAGTTGGTACTTTTGATAACTAAAATTTGCGGCTTCTGTTGTGTATCTTGATAATGGATAAAGATTTTCTAAAGCGAGAAGATGTTTCTAGATGAATGTGTAAAGAACGTATGCGGCGGCACGGTTTCTTTCGTCCTTTACCTGCACCTACCTGTGAACTCGGTGTAGCAGATGGCTGGTACGAAAGGAGAGCAGAAAGCTACCTTACTGAAACTCGCACCAGGCTGCATACTACGTTACTATGCCATCGGAAATAGGTCTTAATTTTGAATGAATTGTGGAAATACTAGCAAACTTGGGTATATTCTGAACCTTAATAATTTACACGTTCACTGCCAAGCCCGTGCTAATCTTAACGCAGCCATGCACAAACCCTTTCATTCACGTTACCAAATTCATGACAACGTATTTCCGAAATCTGACCAGCTAATAAGCAAGGATTGTTCTTGAATGAAAATGCTCGTTTTACTACAAAGTTTATCGGTGTCTAATGCGCTCAAGTTTTACTCACTCATCTGCTCAATTTGAAAGCGGAAGGACTGTCTTTTCTCATACACAAAATTACTTAAAAAATCCATACATTCTAAAAAACACACCGAATAAATATGCCTTCACTTTAAAACACTTTTGAAACTTGTAGTGCAAATAAAACCGGCAAATGATAGCTTCCTTTGGAGTTCATTCTACACACAACGGTACCATTGAACGGCTGGGCTCCGACTACCTTAGACTGCTGTCAGAATTCTCTCGCCCTCTCCAAGAGAAAAGGCGAGGAAAGAATACTCCGTTCTGATTGGTCAGTTTTCTTTAAGGCCAGTATAAAAACATAATTCTCTAGCGTTAGCCCGCGCTTTTCATGACCAACCAATCAGCAAATAACACACTTTCGAACCGTACTTTTTCCCGAAATAAATATTTAACATTCTGATATTTTGTCTATACGTTACATTGTTAACTATTTTCATTTGCACTCGAATTACCATAAACTTACTTAACATATTATGATACAAAATTCCCCGTCATCTGCATTCACACTCTCTTCAAAATTTCTCACTCTAGTTCGCACAGCGTTCATTAGTAGAACATTGATCTATATATTTACTTTAGACCACACTCACGCATCTTTCACACTACTAAAAAATATACAAAAATGTACAAACATAAATAAACAAGAAAACCTTCAAGAAATGAACAGAACAGTTCACAGAAACATTCTCTTGACCTCTTTCTTGAATGTCTTTGTCAGCTACTGTCTTCTAGCAGACGAAGATTAGAAATGCATACTGGAATGAACCCGCTTCAGACCATCTGTCACTGTGCACGCATGAGTCAGTCTCCCGATACACATGCTGTAGATTGGAACAATGTAAGGCGCCACACATCACACAGAGCTAAAGTTCGAGCCATTTGCTTTCGATAGTTATTTACATAATTGCGGCCCGCCTTGCAAAATGGCTAAGAACCGGTTTGTGCGGTTATCTGCGTAGCTACGGTAACTTTGAACCTTTGATATGGAAGTGCCCATTCCAACAATTTGTAATTTTGGTAATAAAAATCATGGTTTTCGAGGCTTTCTCAGGATCCGACCATGAACAAATGGTGCTTCATAAGCTTCCTAAGGGCCACACTAGACCACACTTTATACAAAAGATCCAACCGATTTCCTCAGTATGCATGGGCTGGAGAAAGCGTTCAATTTTTTCAAATTTTAACCTTGTAAAGTAGGATAGCTACAGTGCGACCGTTCTTCCGAGAGGTATACAGATAATCGCTAACAAGGACCATCCAAAACATTGGATCCCTTACCTATGTGGTTGACAGAACATGAGATATGACCCCCGAAAAATATGTGTTTTCGCAAAAGTAGTTGTGGAACGTTTTGGAATCCATGTACTGTGGTGCGAGGGCTGATAAAATGACGACGTTGAGTTCATTAGGAGTTGCTGTTAAGTTTCGCAATCTGTTGTCAACATTTACATTTGTAAGCATAAATCTATGAGAATTGTGAACAAGTAGTGTGCTGAAGTCTTCCACTCTCGTTTCACATATTAGAAACTTCGTTTCTCTGTTACCTGTATTCTTTAGATGCCCTATTAATTAAACCAATATATACGTAACCGGAGAAGAATAGGTATGCTTTTCTTTGCATACAATTACTATTATTCTTTTCACTACGATTCAAAATATCCGCTGAGTTATTGGGTAAATAATGTATCTATAAAGAAAATTGTCACCGATCACTTCACAACTCCCTTATATTTTTCCTAAATTGAAATAGATTATTCAGCTGTTCCGTCTAACGTAAGTGATAAGGGTTATGTGAAAATGATAAGGCACTGTGGCATCTACTGAGTCATAACCTAAGGTGTAGGACAGTATCCCTTCTGTCAGTGCCGCAAACGAATAGGCTTTGTTAGTAATGGTCCAACTGGTTAGTGGCTTCCGTTTTAGTTAAAAGTTGTACAATGAGAAACAACAAGAAAAATTCATCTGGATCTTAGTACAGCTTGACGCCTACAATTAAGCTAATCTGGTTCGCATATTGATGGAAAATCATGTTAATACTATAAAAAATATACATATGTGTTTTTATCTCATCCTTCTCTGAAGTTTTCACTATCGGCATCTTAGCGACTGATGAAATGTCCATTTCTTCACTCCGGTGGGAGTGAGGTGACAACCTTGAAGTCTTAACTACTGCCGATAGGTTGCTGCCCGTCATGTGATTCACGGAATGCCACGTGTTGTATACACCGTTTAATTCCAAGTCATCTGTCCTACGGAACTACAACACCTCAAGAAGTACTGTGGGGTCCATTCACTGAAACTACGATGACTTGAAATGTAGAAAAGTATGTGTCAGGGTTGAAGAGCAGAACGCTGTGGGACAAATCAAATTGCTGTTCAGTCTGTATATCTGTTCCCTAACTCCACATTATGTTATTTCAAATAGTGCGCGTCACGGAAATCATTGATGTCGAAGGCTGTTATGCTCATAGATGACTACTTTCCATCCAGTTTTAACGGCCAAGTAAAATTGACACTTTTGTTAACCGTTTTTGCTTAAAAGTTGTTTCTTTTTATCTCTTCCAATTCCATTCGAACTGTCATCTCTAATTTGTTTCCTGTAAGGAATGATAGCACAAACATAAAATTACTGCACTATGTTGAAAACACCGTGTCTCCTAACCTGTTAAGCTGTGTCATCGGAAGTAAAGCTTTACAGATCAGTGTAACGAAAAGGTGAGAGTCTCCATAATTCTGTCACTGACTGTACCAGCTTCGTTAACCAGTTCTGACAGATTTCCTTCGCTGAACATCATTTACCCCTGTGTACAGGTCATTTCCAAAATTTACTCTGAAATATTAATTTGATCATAATTTTGGACAGACCAGGTCAGTTCTGATACCTCTTGTGATATTTTTTATGAATTACTTGTTTGCTACAACGTTCATGTCAGGTATAAAATAATCCTTAGCAGAGTACAAATAATTAGCAGCCTGATATTTCCTATCTCATGTAAGATTTGTAGTTGTAGTAACTTGAATGAGAGACCACTCTATGTTCTTTACAATAATACCAAATTTTTAACTACTTATTCTTTAATTTACGTAACTAATCTTGTCAACCCTTACAATAACGTCCTTTTATATTCCCTCACACAGTTCACTGTACATGCTATTTCGCCTCTCAAAACAGATTTGCTTTCGTCATTGATAACCACAATCCTCTCTCTCGTTTCAACCACGGCTTGCCGAGTCTCTGCATCCCTAGTATCGTCCTTTTTCTCCCCTCAACTCAGCCTCAACTGCTTCAAACCTTTACAACAGTTTCTGATCTGTATCAACAAACTTTATGTTCAAAACCCTCAATTTACTACTTCCATCACGATGTTTTTAAGTAAATCATGTATAGACCCATTTAATTGGCTCATCACTGAAGTGAACGTTGAGATTATTGAAACTTCTACTACTTCGTCATGCTTCGTAGGACTCACAGGCTCACTCCCATTGGGAGGAGTTTCGCAATCACCGAGTGACTTCTAAATTTACTGTTTCATAACTATGTAGAAAGAGAACTGAAGCATAATAATCACGCCCTTCAGCTTTACCTTATTAATTCAGCGGCCTGTAATTACGCTATGCTGCCTCAAAACAGATCCATGGCGAGCGGTGTGCTGCTGTGTGCTTAACAGCTGTTAATAGTTGCCCCTGCTGACTGCTCACAGATCCGCGATGTCCTGGATCACCTGGCTATGAGCCGTTGGACGCTGACATCGTCTGACAGATGCTTCCGAACTGCCGCTTGAGGACATCTACTACCGCTGACGACTTTTTTCGTTTCCTGCAGGCAGTACTGCACTGCCTACTGAGTCAGTCTGTATAACAAACAATTCCCTAAACTGAAGCTGACATGTATGACGAACGTGTCTCCTATTCCAGAATGGGATTTTTCACTCTGCAGCAGACTGTGCGCTGATATGAAACTTCATGGAAGATTAAAACTGTGTGCCGGACTGAGACTCGAACTCGGGACCATTGCCTTTCGTGGGCAAGTGCCGAGTTCGAGTCTCGGTCAGGCACACAGTTTTAATCTGCCAGGAAATTTGTGTCTCCTATTGCTACTATAAAGTTATGGTAAGCCACGGGGCTAAATTATGTCACCGATATCAATGTTCGTTGGCTATATTTGTATCTAGGGGGACAGTCACACACATGTTGCATTATGCTTCATGTGGGACTGCGGTCTATGGTGTCAAATAATTAAGTTAAAATCACCAGCTAGTTAATGCTTAGAAAGAGAAAGCATATACAGTATTTAAAATAGAAGGTAATGAAACAACACTGTGACAGATAATCCTCTGCAGTTCTGGAAGTGCTACATTCGGCACACCATGATACTGTTCGTTTTAATGATCTTGTAAATAACTAACTAAAATGTTTACAAGTTCACCAAGGAAGCTATCAAAATTCTTCCAAGTAGCAAAGCTGTGGCTTCTCAGAATCAGAACCCACAAACGAAGTGCAAAAAGAACGTTTCTGAGTTTCCTGAACACCTGTGTGAAATTATACAAGCAAGCGAAACTGTCGCTCGAAAAATTTCTGTCATTTAAAGCCCGCGACAAACTTGTCACTCATGAAAAGATAGGTCCATAATAGCTAAACTATCAAAGCCGACTATCCCAAGCCAGTATGGCCACCGACTTAAAACAGACGTGATTCGTCTTTGCGAAAATTCTTTAATTCACAGTTATCTTATTGATAGTACACGAATTGCACATTCTTAGGACCACAGTTTAACTACCATTCCTATGATGTACTTACAATCTTTCTGGGGTACTTAGCTTTACTTTTATTTAAAGTTTAATCAAAAAGATAGTTCACTTACCTGTATTTGCTATTAGCTATTACTGAACATCATGAATTTCAAACGGACAGATAGCTGGTTTAGTTTACTTTCCCGTATAGACGGTACTTTAACTGATTTGTAATTTATTTTACGTAAAATAAGTTTTAAACTCCAGAATAAACCGTACCGCTAGTAACGGTAACACCGACCACCTTAACGGCAATCGAGGCTAACGTCATACCTCTGTTAGGAATTTTGAAAAAAATATGAGCATGTGATAACATAATGGGAACAGAAAAATCCGGAAGAACTCCAGTAGAGTATAACAATCAGTAAACTGCTGGGACAGGTACAGACGTTCTCCCAGGACAAAAACAAGTTGTATCATTGCATATTAATATTGGTCGCCAGCCTACTTAGGAATTCTTGTGTCAAGCAGTATAATAAAGCAGAAGGCAGTGCTAAGTCTAACCTAACCTTCCTTGACACATATAATAAACTCTTCCTTTATACCTGTTCACACTAAAACACACTAACCTAACCTTACAGATAAAGGTACTACTAACTTGGGAGTCAGACAAACAAATGGCCATTGAGGTAGCATATACCTCTCAACAACACGTACCTTAAATGAACTAGATGCAGCAATTTATAGAACCACTCAGCAGCACACATGAAACTAGAAGTAATACTAAACAAGGAAGAGCATAAAATGATTCTGATTTAAATCGGGGGCTCTGTTAATGATCATATTCTACAACATCATTGCTTAGAACAGGGTCTCTATGACTGTGCATTAACCAACTTGCATTAGAATTTCTAACACAATAAATATTTCTTTCTTAAACTCTGTTTGAAGCAATTAAACAGATTGCAAATTTAACTACACTGGCGCTGAAGGAGCCTTTGCTTCTTTGCTTTGCTTCACTAACTAACTGGCCTAGTACATGAGGGCCCGTAAATGGTTATGGTTTGAAGAACCATGCTCATTAATAAAACTGCAATGTTACGTTTGACAAATAGTAAGTATTCTCATCAATAATTATTAGTTAAGCAAAGTACAACAAACTATAACTCTGCAAACAACAAATGTGCTTTGGGAAGCAGTATTTTAAACTACTCAAAATATACTCTTCGAACTCTACATAAATTTTTCAACAACTGGATTCTTTGGAAAATAGGCATAGGACTGAGAGGATGGGTTCCATCACTTGTTTTGATAGCGTTGTTCACCGTAGCAAGTGGTAAAACTCTTTCTCTCCCTTACAAATATAACAGTATAAAAATCACCATACACAATTCTATCAACTGCGGAAAGTTCTGTACACTGTCCATGTGACAGTTGGCGGTGTTATCTCCTACAACACCAGTAGTAAGAAATAGGATCTCTGTGACATCAGGATAGTATTGCACAAAGCAGTCCATTAATGTTTTCCAATCACTTGTATCCCTTTTATCCCCTGATTCCCCCCTCTCCATGTGTTTTTATGAGATAGTGAATGCTACTCCACACTGCTCTAGTAACTGGAGGGAGGTCAATCCTCCAGTCCACCAACAGAGGATACTTTCACTAACCCCACGACCATGAGTCAGCCGTTCAGCAATTTTCATTATCATTATTAGGGATTGTTCAATGGTCCTGTAGGTCTATGTTCAACAACACAATTTGCTGGGCCTTCGTACTACCAACGCGCCACCCGTGAACATTTCGTACACCTGAGCGCTCATTTTATCTTTCAGGCCACCCGCCTTTCAGCTTAAATGAATAGCTTAATGGGCACAACCTTTTCCAAGCGTTGAATCCATAGCTCTGAATTAGCGCTATGGTTAGTTATCAATTGGAACTGTGCAGAAAACTTGGCTTTTAATTCCTCCACACACTTCATTTCGTGTTCTAACAAAATCAGTGATCTGTCGCCATCACTTCAGAATTCTGCAAGTTTTCCTTGAAAGTCTAGTATTAAATCGATTGCCTCAAAGGTATTTTCACCAGGATGACGTGGGCTAAAATATGTGCTCTTAATGCTGTCGAACATCAGTGTCCTGTCAGGATTTTCTCTGTTGAGTGCAGTGTATATATTTAAATGAACAACTAATTCAACCCACTGCCATCCGTTAAGTATCCTATAGCTTCAAGAAAATGAGCAGGTAAAACTTACCTATTCTAATGATAACATTACCAAATTCGGGATATCCTTGATGGCAAGCTACTATAAATCTTTCCTTTATTTACAGAGGCCTATAGAAGATATTCACACATGCTTGTTGATTCGTCAGTTTGCTCTGTTCTATCGAAGTGAGTAAAGCTGCATATATCGTATTGTGTTCAGATGGTGGACTATTTATAAATGGCAGTTAAGCAACATAGGTTGCGAGATAAGGGTGACTACTTGTAATTTACTCCATGAAACCACTCCATCCTGGAAACCCAGACACATCTCTCCACTTGCAATAAAGCCCAATCAGGTCTTCCAAAGAGGATGTGATGGTATCAGGTGAAACCAATGGCAGTTTGGCATTCATGAAGCCAAGAGAACCTGCTTCCTTAAAATGTGTTAAGGAAACAACTCCCATCCACCAAGAAGTAAAGCTGGTATTATTTTCTTTCCTCGGATAAGAAATAGTACTCCTAAGGGCTACCAAATGTATTCCCATCATTGCATGGAAGGTATTATATCAATCCAATGTACAAGTGCATATATTTGCGTTGTAATGAACAAGTTGATGGAAAACTGTTGGGTCTATTTGTAGTGATGGTCTCATGATTGCTGCCACATCAAGACGGATAGCCTCAGGATAAGAAGCGCAAAATCCCAAGGACTACACAACATCACTCAATTTTCTTGGCGACTACTTCTTGTATAAAAAGAAGCTGATAGCCCTATTTGTAATAGGGGAAAGGAAGAAAGATGACATGACTGAGCTAATAGCATTGTACGAAATGCCTGAAATATTTTCTTCCATTGGTCATTGTTCTCTCGTTTCTTCTTGAGCATCAGTCTTTCAAGAAAACTTTGAGAATCTCCGGATCAAGGCCTTCATTTTCGTACAAGAAAAAACGTGGAGGAATATAATGATCCATGGCAAACTATACTGATCGTATCTTTTCAAGATTTACATCAGCCTCAGTGTCAGCTAATAGAAGACGTTGTTCCCGTTTTGGTGAACGTTTCGATGTATCGCGCATCTGTCAGAATCTTATGACAGTATTTCTGAAGCGTACGGTTGTATTCTGTTAATCTTTGATATGATATCGTGTTTCCCATAGATACCGGGAGGGATCACCAGTTTTTCTTTAACGAAAGGAGTTTCCACCTACATGAGTCATTATCTGGTCGAATTAAAACTGATATGCCTCGAACGTACTTTTCATGAAAGTGAAAATGTCATTTATAGTCCTCTTAGCCTCTTCAGCATGAGGGGCAAAGTTTTTCATCAACGTTGTTCCTACCAATGTGCAGAGACTTTAAACATTAATCTTGGTACTGACATTCAGTTGCCACCATGTCCGAAATCGTCTCCACATAATTGAGCCTATCACTTCACTGTATCTTTCATCTCCATTTTCGTCACCTGATGTAGCACATTACGTTCATGAGGAGACAGTCGTCGCTATAAACTTCCGCAATCTTCAGGGATGCATGGACCACACACAAAACAATGTGTTTTGAAACAAAAATTCTCAGAGTAAGGTCTTGATTTTTCTGAAGATGTGCTTGTTCAGCAGCTTTCTTCAGGTGAGCAGCTATCGTTCTTTCATTCACGTAATTTTTCTGACATGAAACATGTACGCTAACAGATGTTTTACCCGTCAGAACAGGTTCCTTCCTACTATCTTTTTTACTAGCATCACGAAACTTTTCTATTCCTTGTTACTCGACCACTTTCACTGCAACCTCACTAAAAACTTTTTCACAAAGAAACCTCTTATCGCCTTACATGGTGACCGAGTTGTTTCCTCATATGTCAACGAAAACACTCAGAAATCGAATTAACTTCACGCAGAGAGACAAAAAGGACACTATCGCGGCAATGAACGTAAACGAAATCCGGATCTGAGGACCAGTAGGCGTCAAGGCATGAAGACGCCCCCCGCCCCCTTCCCCCTGTGATTTCGTAAAGGGGGAGTTCGAGGTCACAAAGGACACCAACATTGGCTTCTTCTATGAACTTCCAGATAAACGCGTTGAAAGGTAAGGAACAACAGATGACTTTCACCTGAAGGTAAAATTTCGAATTTTTTTGCTATTTTCCATAAGTACTTATTTCCCCGATACGTTTCAAAACTCTAATGCGTGGGAACCATAGGACGTACAAAACTATGTAACACACACAAATTATACGTAATTTTCTGATCTTTATTTTACCAAGAGATTACATTATGCGGAAATAGCTCCTTTCGCTAGTTATAAGCTGAAAAACACTAATAAACATTGTATTGAGTGGGTTTTTGATAATTTTTCACATTTGCAGAGAAAATTTTTGTTGAGCAGCTTGAGATTCGTGTTCAGGCGTAGACAGACTCACTCACTGGGGCCCTCCCTTCTGCACCCATCCTAACTCGTATTCGCCCTGGTCGCCGTCTCCCGACGTTGCTAGTGGTCACTGAGTCGTGTGGCACACATAGGGTACCGAGCACTGGTTAGCACACTGGACTTGCATTCGAGAGGACGGCGGTTCGAACCCGCGTCTTGCCATCCAGATTTAGGTGTCCCGTGATATCCCTAAATCGCTTCAGGCAAATGCTGGGATGGTTCCTTTGAAAGGGCACGTCCGACTTCCTTACCTATCCTTCCCTAATCCGATGGGACCGATGATCTAGCTGTTTGGTCCCCTCCTCCGTCCTCCAGAATGAAACAACATACCAGCCAGCCAATGACGCAGCGTTTTGGCCCTGTGAGGGCGGTGGTATTGTAGCATCACCGGCGCTGATGCCGATACTTCCTTTGACAACATCTGCTTGCTTCTGCTAACCATCTCCCTGGGTTGGAGTTACATCAACCTTGTGACCTTAATCTGCATTTAACCGCCACCGCCTCAAAGGACGACTAATCTCGTCGTTGCAAAACATTCCGGTTTACATTTCAAAATGTGTTACATTGGCAACAATACAGGAACTGTAATTCAGTTGGCGTCTTCAAGCACTATCTGACGATATTTGGTTCTTTCAAATCGCTTAGAGCTTTTAGAAGCCATTCATTTCAAATGTCAATTGGTATTCTCAAATATTACGTCTTTAGCGACTTAGGTACAATTGTACCAACCGGTAGAACGTTTAGACGCACTATCTTGTCCCATTTTTATCTTTCATTATGTGTTCTTGCCTAAGACGTAGCTTTAATGGTTTTGAATTTATGTATTTTGCTGCTATACAATAAGTTTTCATCCTCTAAGTCTGTGCCTTGTCGGCTCCTCGTCCCTCCAGCATCCTGCAACCGTCAAACGCCCGGGGTTTCCCTGTTTTGCTATAACACTCCAGGTTATCTGCTACCTTTTGTCTGCCAGCTTCCTTCCTGGCATATAGTTTCCGGGAATCGCAGAGACTGAGAGTGTAGAGAATATCGTCCTAGTTAGCATAAATATATTTTAAATGTAAACTTTTCCGTTTAGTCCTCCCTAATCTAATAAATGGCTTTATCCTGCAGTACCTCCACTGTTCTCTCCAATTGGGTTTGCAACAGCCTATCTCCATTTCGCCGTGTAGCCCATCTGCCCGTCTGTCCTGTTTTTGCAGATTACCAAACGTTTCTCACTCAAAACCAGTCACGTTTTCTCAGGTGTATCTGCAGCTAATAGAAAGCATCTATTCGATGAACTCGCTGCTCAGAAAAATTCAAGAAATAAATTTTAAACAAATAAGTGGAAAATCATTGTCATATTAAATCCTTGTGCACTTACCAGCCCGGGAGACATGGAAAAGTTCTCCCATCGACCAAGAAGTCGCATTGGCAGGGACAGTGAACATCCATTCATAAGGGTGGAAATTCAAACCCAGATTTACGTTTTAAGTGGTTTACCTAATCGCTTAAGGCAATTCTGGGATGGTTTCTTTGAAAATGCGTAATACCACTTTCCTTCGTCATCCTTCCTCAGTCGGAGCTTTTCCTCTGTCTTTAATCACCTTATATTTACTGGGCACTGAAATCTTGTCTAGGCGCTTCAGTCTGGAACCGCGTGACCGCTATGGTCGCAGGTTCGAATCCTACCTCAGGCATGGATGTGTGTGATGTCCTTAGGTTAGTTAGGTTTAAGTTCTAGGGGACTGATGACCACAGATGTTAAGTCCCATAGTGCTCAGATTCATTTAAACCATTTTTTGAAATCTTGTCCGATCCTCGCAACAGTTTCGGATCTGGAGAAAAACTGCTAGATCCACCCAAAGTTGTCGACTACCACTTGGTCTGGGAGATCATGCGAAATTCTGGAGGATGCTCCCAATGGTCTCCATGGCTAAAAAACTTCCGCCATGCTAGTCGCTACAATGGGTATACCTCAGAGTTCTTCACACTGAAAACGGTAGCATATAACTGCACCAACGGAAACCCTTTCCACCATTGTAAAGAAGTATCCTTTCAACCTGATTCCGCAGTGGAAACACATTAGTTATACACAGTGCAGCCAAATTGCTTGTTACAATCATTAAAGAGAGTTAAGTTTAGTTGACGAACTTACATCCGAAAACGTACCATTTTCCCGCTGTACAGAGAATATCACAACACACGTTCAAATCTCCCGCATTTTAGACGCCACTGCCTAAGGTATTACGTCCTGCATGGGCTCGTCGAAGACGAGTCACTGCATATGCCTCAAAACATGTGGTTCCAGCCCGATGGTGCATCATCTCTTTTTTCACATACGGTCCAAGATAATCTGGACCACCGGTCTGGACAACATTGGATAGATCTTAGTTATCGGATTTCTTAGTCTGCAGGTTATCCCAAACTGGACTCCATGTGGCGACACATGTTATCCTTCGTTTACGGGACCCATATGAGATCCGAGGAAGTCCTACTGGCGTGCGTTATGGCCACAGCGGACGCTGGAAGACCTGGAATTGCTGATCGTGCCTACCGGAACAGGGTATGGAGGTACCGTATAGGTCTTGAAGTCAGTGGTCGTCCCAAAAATCATACTTGTAGGTGGACGACAAGCAGCAGAAGTCAGGGAGCAAAGTTTATAGTCGTATTTTACGTGTAGCGGGGAAACAGTACGTTTCCAGAAATGAGTTCATATGTTGAATTCAACGACCCTGGTGCCCACTACAAGTCCTCAAAGGCTGTCCAGGGAATATAGCTACACCCTGAACAGAGTTTGTGAGAAAACGCCGAAAACGCTTAGCATTTTGTGTTTTATTTATTTATTTTTTTGTTTATTTACACGACCGTTCCCGTAGGACAGAATTGAGGAGCAAATCTCCAGGGTCATGGAACGTGTCAGAACATGAACTTACAACATAAAAGTAATAACAGATAACAACAAATGTTCATGAATCTGAAAAAAATTCAGTCCATAAGTTTAAGTAAACTTTATCAGCAATACAATAAGAATCAGCTTAATGTTTCAAGGAACTCCTCGACAGAATAGAATGAGTGACCCATGAGGAAACTCTTCAGTTTCGATTTGAAACCGCGTGGATTATTGCAAACATTTTTGAATTCGAGTGGCAGCTTATTGGTAACTGATGCAGCAGTATACTGCACACCTTTTTGCACAAGAGTTAACGAAGTCCGACCCAAATGGAGGTTTGATTTCTGCCGAGTATTTACCGAGTGAATGCTGTTCATTCTTGGGAATAGACTAATATTGGTAACAAGAAACGACAAAGAGGAATATACATATTGAGAGGCCAATGTAAAATACCCAGACTCGTGAACAGAGGTCGATAAGAGGCTCATGAACTCATACCAATTATTACACGAACCGCCCGTTTCTGAGGCAAAAATAACCTTCTAGAATAGGAAGAGTTACCCCAAAATATAATACCACACGACAAAGTCAATGAAAATAAGCAAAGTAGACTAATTTAGGTGTCGAAGTATCACTCACATTTGATACCGTTCGAATAGTAAAAATGGCAGTATTAAGTCTTTGAACAAGATCCTGAACGTGGGCTTTCCACGACAGCTTACTATCTATCTGAACACCTAGAAATTTGAACTGTTCAGTTTCACTAGTCATATGCACGTTCTGTGAGATTAAAACGTAAGGTCTTGTTGAGTTGTGTGTCAGAAACTGTATAAACTGAGTCTTACTGTGATTTAACGTTAGTTTATTTTCTACAAGCCATGAACTTATGTCAGCAACAGCGCTATTTGAAATCGAGCCAGTGTTGCACACAACATCCTTTACTACCAAGCTAGTCTCATCAGCAAACAGGAATATTTTAGAGTTACCCTTAATACTAGAGGGCATATCATTTACATAAATAAGGAAAAGGAGCACCCCCTCACTTGACAGTATCCCATTCAGATCCCACATCACAGCCGTTATCAACATTGTGAATAATGACCTTTTGCTGGGTGTTGCTAAAGTAAGAGGTGCACCAATTGTGAGCTACTCCCCTTGTTCCGCAATGGTCCAACTTCTGGGGCAATATTTTGTGATCAACACAGTTGAATGCCTTAGTTAAATCAAAAAATACGCCAAGGGTTCGAAACTTTTTGTTTAGCCCATCCAGTACCTCACAGAAAAAAGAGAATATAGCATTTTCAGTTGATAAACGACTTCTAAAGCAGAACTGTACATTTGATAGCAAATCTTGTGATATAAAATGATCGATTAACCTTACATACACAGCCTTTTCGATAACTTTTGCAAACACTGATGGCATAGAAATAGGTCTAAAATTATCCACATTATCCCTTTCTCCCCCTTTTTATAAAGCGGCTTTACTACTGAGTACTTTAATCGCTCAGGAAACTGACCATTCCTAATGGAAAAATTACAAGTATGGCTAAATACAGGGCTAACATGTACTTCAATATTCTGCTAGCCACTCCATCATAACCATGAGAGTCCTTAGTCTACAGTGATTTAATTATTGACTCAACTCCCTCTTGTCTGTATCACAGAGGAGTATTTCCGACATCAATCTCGGAAAGGCATTTGCTAAGAAATTTATATGATTTCCTGTAGAAACTAAATTTTTGTTTAATTCACAAGCAATGCTCAGAAAATGATTGTTAAATACTGTACATATATGTGATTTATCAGTAACAGAGATATTATTACTGCGAGATGACTTTATATCATCGACCTGGTTCTGCTGACCAGACACTTCCTTCACAACTGACCGTATGGCCTTACTTTTATCCTGTGAATTAGCTATTCTATTTGCATACCACATACTCTTTGCTTTGCTAATAACATTTTTAAGCAACTTACAATACTGTGTATAATGGGCTACTGTAGCTTGATTGTGACTACTTCTAACATTTTGATATACTTCCCGCTTTGTTCTACATGATATCCTTTTCCCACTAGTCAGCCACCCGGGCTGTCCATTACTGATAGCACCCGGTTTAGAATGTACTAATGGAAAGCAACTCTCACAGAGCATGAGAAATGCGTTATGGAAAGCATTGTATTTATCATCTACATTATCGGCACTATATACATCTTGCCACTATTGTTCCTTGACAAGTTTTAAAAATCTCTCTATTGCTGTTGGATAACTTTCCTACTTAGTTTGTAATTAAATATGATATTTGTTTGAGTACAAAAGCCCTTTAGTGTTAAAATTTGTGCATCATGCTCTGAAAGGCCATTCACCATTTTACTAACAGAATGCCCATCTAGTAATGAAGAATGAATAAAAATATTCTCTATGACTGTGCTACAGTTCCCTTGCACCATACTTGGAAAAAACACAGTTTGCATCAGATCATATGGATTTACGAGATCTACCAACAACCTTTTTCTTGCGCAATCATATACAAATTTAATATTAAAGTCACCACATATAACTACTTTCTGGTACTTCCTACAAAGTGAATGAAGGACCCTCTCTAGCTTAAGCAAAAATGCTCTGAAATCTGAGTTAGGGGACCTATAAAGAACAACAATCAGAAGTTTGGTTTCACTACATTCAACTAATGCTGCACAACTTTCAAATATCTGTTCAGTGCAGTGTCGTGATACGTCTATTGACTCAAATGAAATACTGCTTCTTACGTACAGAGCCACTCCCCCACCCCACAAGGAACTCCTTGAGAAACAGCCAGCTAATATGCAGCCTGGTAAAGGAAGCCTCTAAATTATCAAATTATTTAAGTGGTGCTCTGATATACCAATAATTTCAGAGTTAACATCTATTAGCAGTTCACTAACTTTATCTCTAATACCTCTTATATTTTGATGAAATATGCTAACTCCTTCTCTACTTGGAAACATTACATCCTCTGAAGGTGAGCCCTTAGTTAGAGGAACTTCCTTTAAACGGGTAAACCTATCAGCTGACTTCAATCTAAAAAAGATGCAGCTCTAACACCAACTACTACAGGAATTTTTCCATAAGTGACACCACTACCACCACCACCACCACCCACTACACTGTCACCTATAAGCTTAGCCAGCTTCTCCTTCCCATACCTACTGAGGCGCAGGCCAAGCCTAGTGAAACCCCATCTACTGATAGACCCAACTGGCACCACTGAGATGTGATCCATGCCCTCCGCCATCAGTGCCCTCCCCAGCCCCACATTAACGCGCCTAACAGCCGCATTAAGGTGAGGCCGATCATGACGCAGAAACAGTTGCACGAAATGCTCATTAGTGCTACCAGTTTGAGTAGCTATCTTAACCAAGTCACCACTGACATCATATTCCCCGTCCCTATCGAGACTGTTCCCTGCTCAACCCACTATCACTACCTGATCCTCCTTCGTAAAATTCTTACATAACTGCCCTATGCTTTCAGTCACCTGACCCAACCCTGCACTAGGCTTCACAATGTTCGTGACCTTGGTACTCACTCCCCAACACCTCCTGCAACTGCTGGTCCACACCTCTACCGTGGGAACTACCTAGCAGCAGAACCTTCTCACTGCCAGACTTTGCAACTAACATAGGCCTCCTAACTGCTGAGGACTGCTGCAGGTTCCCTACATCTACAGCTACACGAGGCACCTCTCCACTCAACTCTGACAGGTGGTCGTATCTATTGCATGTATGCAAAGTAAAACTGTCTGAATACATCCTCGTAGTAGATACCTTCTTGCCAACTGACAGTTCCCATTCCCCACCACCCTTCACCTCCTCAACCTATCTAGTTCCTCATTTGCGCATTGTAACTGCACCTGAAGGGCACAGATCTTACGCTCCTGCTCCTCTATTAACTTGTTTCTACTACAGATTCTACTTTCTCAGGAGAGGATTTCCCTAAAATGACCACTGGCTTCCCCACTGCATTCCCCCCAATGAAAATACTTTCAACAAATCCCTCACCTTAATTCACTACTCACAAAACTACGACAGAAACCACACTTCTCACTCATGGTAAAATTTTACAGTTACTGTAATAAAACTATACGTCTACGTTACCAAAGTTCAGTTACACCAGTAGAACTGTTTAAGAACTAACAATAATGGTTTCGAAATTCTCTGCCTACTAAGAAACCAGCTACTTGTATTAATACTACAACAACACAGCCAATACCAATACCAGCAAAACTTTACAAGTTTATTAATTAAAACAAAAAATTTAAAACGGCCACTGTAACACTAGACGAAGTTAATACACTGAATGAAAATTTTACTGAAATATTTCACTAGAAAGAATGATAAACGCCAGTTGAAAACTAAAGCACGAAATTTACTAAACGACTTCAACACACTGAAAACTCTAAAAATCACAGCGAGTGAATGATTACAAAAGTTTATTAAGTCGTTATTTCGCCACCAACGGCACGCAACACCACTGAAATCTATTAAATTTAACAACTGTATTACAGAGCACAAATAAGTTTGTCAGTACTTAGCTTATAACCGCTACAGCTGCAGTGCATGCCGCCAAATGTAAACACACTACTGAATGCGACATGGAAATCCCTGCACATAAATGGAAAAGGCCATCGTTGTTTGAGAATTATACCGAGAGGTACGCTTCTGTTTGTGTTTTGAGACCAAAACCTTATCAAGAGTAATCACATCATGACTGTAGTACTGGTATAAAGATTAATGTCACTCGGAGATTCTAGCAGAGTGAGTAATTTGCTGTTTCGGTCACCTTGTGGGTACCAGACTGTTCCGTGATTCACGACAGTGCAAACTAAAGTTGCAGTAAGATCATTCGTCTGCGTGTATTTCAAGGAACAATTGTAATGCCTCGAACTGAGTAAGATGACTCAATCAATCTTTCCATTATGCAAGTTTTGCCAACTGCTACATAGTCGCGTATACGAACAGTGATCCAATAGTGTCAAATGTTTTTTATTCCAGTCTTTGATCACAATATCAATTCTTTTGACGATGATCGGTTTCAGTCCGTAATGACCATCCTCAGATCTATAATATAAAAATATATACACCTAGTGAGCAGTGTGTCTTTCAACACAATACAGCAATACGTATCAGAATATACTACCATACAACCAGGTAAATGTGTAGATAAAATACGGTAAAACGTACCTTTTTTACACCATGTCCTAAAGTGATAAGGCCATAATGGCATCGTCAAAACATATAAATATAATCAGCACAGCATTGTCACATACATCTAAAAAAAGGTGTAGAATAGACCACCATCGTCCACACAGTCATTATTGTAACTGGCTACTGAAGTACAGTAGTTACCAGAAATCTGTTTGCCTACATCCTCCCTACTTATCGCTACTGTGGGCTTAGATGTAGTCATCATTTACCCAAAAAACATTATCTGATAAAAACACATTCCGTAAAATACATATAGCAGACTTTTAAATATTGATAACTATAATAGAAACCTATTGCGATTCATTAAAGACGAATACAGTTACCCATATAAAATTATTAAAAGGAAATATATGAAGAGAATAGGTCCCACTCTTTAAAGGTGAATTTGCTGTCAAACATTAATATACATAATACATTGCCTGTGGCAACCTATAAATTACCTATGAAGGATAAAATGTCTTTATGACAGCTGAAAAAAGACAGATCAATAATCAACGCCCTCTGTTGGGTCGGCCGCCAGGATTTTAAAATAACTATAACAGTCTAGAACGCAACGCACAGTTGTTCAAAGGTTATGGCTTTTAATCATTACATGATCATTTTCGGGCCTGGCTGTAATACTATAAAGGTTATAAATTAAAATTAGCTATAAAATTACATAACGTAGATCTATCCATTTTGATGGACAATAGCTATGCATCGAGCAGGAACAGCTGAATTATGGTAGTCACCTACTGGAGAGAGCAGTACAGCTACTTCTTAAACACTGAAGGCTCTGCCTACATGTCACAGCATGATACCCACATTAGCCAATCAGGTATAAATCGAGAGAATTATTTACAAACAGATTAACTTATTGGTTAATAAAATGTAAAAATTATGTAGAATAATTTGACAATAAAGAAGAAACAGCTCGCTAACACAGCTGTTGTGAAATAAATGTAGTAAAATCTTTCAAAAGGAAACATGTAAATATCACATTGGCTGTCGATAGGTTGCCCTCTAGACGTATGCTGGGAAATAATTACGATGTTGTTTTCTATGGAGATGATGGACGTCGCACCAAAGATGTAGCATCAGGCTGATTTCCAAAGAGATGGCTGTCAATATCGATAGGTCACGTCCAGTAGACAAACTTTCATGGATGTACGAAGCAGTTGGCTACTAAGGAAATCGAAGACTCTGATTTTGGTCGGTTTCCATTGAAATAGCCACAAACATCGATAAATGAAGTAAATAACCCTCCATAGATAAAATCTCAGAATATAAATAAACAGTATCTGCTAATGTTCGTGTCGATCTATAGTAATAGCTGTATATTGTAATATTCCACGAAATAGCAACAAACTGGTATGAAATGTTAGTAATATTAAAGAAATATATATATATATATATATATATATATATATATATATATATGTCTATAGTTCTAAGACAAAGTGGTGAGAATGAGTAATGTCGAACCGAAATAGATTAAAATGATTTCATAAAAAACTAATATAAGTTAAAAATTCAGTGCTATGACTGACCTGATACCTCATTTATTTGTAAATGTAATAATATTGTACAGAGATGTAAGAAAATAATTTGAAATTAAAGAAGAATATCATGAGCCATTGTATATAAGTAGAGTAAAAATGAACAAAAATAATATGGGTCGCAGCAGAAAGTGTGAAAAAGGGTGTAAAACATATTTGTACAGTTCTAAAATCAGGACATCAGAGTAAGTATTCTAAAGCAGACGGTCAAATAGCTTAAAAAAAGTTTGTCTTTGAAGTCTAGCTGCTCGTTTATAACAGATAAGTGTTTGCTTCTAGAATGTGAATACATTTCAATTTCTTATGACATGTTAAGAAATAGCCCTTTATGTAAAATTTCCATATTGCTAGGAATGCAACCTTATTTGTAGGCCAGTTGTAGGGGAAGCCAGGTGCACTAGCAACTAGCTTCGTTGTGTCCTGGTGGGTGTCAAATCCATCCAAACAGCGGAATAACTTCTGAACATTTTTGAACCACTTGAAGCAGAGATGTATTATCCTCATCCAATACATGGTTTAAGTATACAGATGGGCTACACTTCAGCCATAAAATATTGAATGAACCGACTACTTCTGGGAATGATAGTACACACCACTTAACTGTAACTAGTAAATTTATCATTAAACTTATGAGTCTATTTATCTCGTATACAAACTCGCACTCTGTGCGCTTTATATGTACCACACAGATGTGTTATTATTCTGGCCATTGTATCAAGTGTTAACAATATACAGGGTCCAGAATGAGATTTTCACTCTGCAGCGGAGTGTGCGCTGATATGAAACTTCCTGGCAGATTAAAACTGTGTGCCCGACCGAGACTCGAACTCGGGACCTTTGCCTTTCGCGGGCAAGCGCTCTACCAACTTTTTTTTTTTTTTTTTTATTTTACTAAAACATACATTTCAAGTATTCAACAGTACAATTAATGATTTAACCATTTGCAACATTAAAAAAAAGAACCAGTTTTAAACTATTTATATGCTAAATATGTCTAATACAGTAATAATGGTAAAACAAACTTTAAAAGTGGTAACAGTATTAACTTTGCTCAAGATAACTGAGATTATTCTAGGTGCAAATTATTGTCACCCAATCAGTGGGTTTGTCTACTAAGTTGAATTCACTGTTTAATTTGTAAACTGTCCATTGAATAAAAAATATAGCATATTTAATACCAGTTTTCTTGACTATGAACCAGTTTAAATACAATCCAATTAAACACATACAAAAAAAAAAAAAAAGTTCCGGAAGCAAGGTTAAAGTAAATAATAATAAGGAACCAAGTGACTTTTATTTTTCTTCTGTTCGTTCTCGTTCAAGGTGTTGTAGTGGTTTCACATATTTAACCAACACCCATTCTTTCAAAAATGATTTTCAGCATGTTGCCATAGTGCTTCTTGTGGTTGCGATACGTGCTGATTTTTGCATATTCACACTTCATGTAAACGCGGAATTCTATCTCGTTGTCCGACCCAAGTGTGTGGATGACATAACTAACATATTTTCCCAGTAACCAGCTAATGGCGTTGGTTTTTAATTTCGGAAAGTATGTCATGTCCGGTCTCAGGAGGAGCGACGGCGTTATATATTGCGTAGAGGATCTGGTGAGAAAGGCGATTTGTTGCCTGATCCAATTCCAGTTATGCACATTGCCACCACAGGTGAATCTGTGGCTGAGTGTATCCACCAGATTGCATTTTCCACAAAGGTGTGTCTGGTTTAAACCGATCCCATATAGTCTCTCGTTGGTGCTGATGACATTATTAACTGTTTTGTACCATGCGGAAATAGCGTCTGTAGATAGCCCGGCATAGTTGATGTTCCGCCATACAGCTTTCCAGTCACAATTTGGGAATTTCGTTTCAATTTTGTTTCTACCCTCATTTAACTTCCTTTCAAGTATGAAGTCGCGCGCTGTGATACGTGTGTTGCTTCTGATTTCGTCACTAAGATAACTTGCTTCGAGGAAAAAGTTCCTCACATACTGCAGACGGGCATTAATCCTTCGCACATCAATCGGTGCTTGCAGGCTATGGGGTGTTACAGCCTCAAACAGCTTTGCGGTTATACATTGTGGAAGTTCTCTGAGTATATGGAAAGTCCGTTTGAGGAACAAAGCAGACGCTTTATTGCCAATATGCACCAAACCGAGGCCCCCGTTTCTGACATCCAGTATAACCGTAGTCGCACCAACCCTGAATATGTCTCCTCTCCATAAATAATTGGTAACAGTGGACATGATCCCTTTCGCTACTAGTTTAGGGATTGGAAATACCTGCGCAGTGAAATACGCTTTAGACAAAACGCAGGAGTTGATGAATCTGACTTTTTGCACCAGGTCCATAGTTCGATGGATGTTCTCCATTACAGCACCATGAACTTTCCTCCTAGTTTCCGTCCAGTTAAAAGCAGCCATCCGCATCGGACATGCCATTAAGGTGATTCCCAAAGTTTTATGTTTGTTGTCTTGTTTTGCCCATGCCAGTCGAAGGTGATCTAGGCCCCGTAGATTCAATATTTGACTTTTGTTTTCATTTACTGTCGCTCCCGACGCTAGACAATATCTTTGGATTTCTCTTTCCAGTGTAACTGTCTCCTCCTTATTCCTTATTACAACGCCCACGTCATCAGCATAAGCTCGTATGACAGTTTTCTCACCACTCAATGTTATGCCTGTTAATCTTTCGTGGACAGTGCGGAGGAAGAGCTCTAAAGATACTGAAAATAAAAACATTGATAAGGGACTGCCCTGTGGAACTCCTCGCCTTATCTGTATGGGTTTAGATGTTTGGCCATTGATTGCTATTTTCGCATTTACACCTGTTGCAATATTCCTTAGCATGTTCACAATCTGGGGGTGGAAAGCCATTCTTGACAGCGTCGCTAAGAGGTATCTATGACTAACGCGGTCAAAAGCTTTGTTGAAATCTATAAAGATTAAAGCACATTTTATACTTGTCACTGAGGTAATTGCAATGACGTCTCTGTATGCAGATAGACTTTCGAATATCGTTCTGGTCGGAGAGCAAGATTCGTGATGACTCAATATTTTGTTGGAAAAGGCAGAGAGTCTTTTGTTGATAATACGCGAAATTATTTTGTAATCAGAATTTAGTAGCGAAAGAGGCCGAAAATTGTTTAAGTTGGTTTTGCCTTTACTCTTAGGAATCAGTACTATTTTACTTTCCTTAAACTCTGCAGGGACCGGTTTTCCGTTCAGGACCTCATTTGCCATGGAAGTGATCTTGTCCCCAATTATAGACCAGTAGCGGGCATAAAACTCCACAGGGAGGCCATCAAGTCCCGGAGATTTGTTGAGAGGTGAGTTACGCACTGCCTCATGCGCTTCATCTTTAGTAATAGGTGACAGGATGTCAGCGTTGTCTGTTCCCGACAATTGTGGACCTAAAATAGTGAGAAAGTCCTCGAGAGCTGCATCTTCCACTGTGGTAGGGGCATATAAGGTTTCATAGTACCTGTGGACTTCGTCCAGTATTTGTTTCTGGCATGTGAGCCTCGTACCAGTATGCGTCTGGACTTCATCAATTAAAGTTTGACGTCTGTTTTTAGCATGCCGCACCAAGTGATACAGAGAAGCTGTTTCATCTGCTACGACTGATGTGGCTTTCGATTTAATTTTGAGTCCCTCCATCTGTTGCCGTTTAATGCTTAATAACTTGGCTTTTATTTTTTTGATATCATTTAGACGAATTACGTCATCATGGGCCTGTTGATATAAGTCTCTTAAAACTTTATAATAAAACTCCATTGTATTCCTCAACTCCCTGTGCCTGGCTGCACTATACTGCATGACAACTTTCCGCAGCCTTGGTTTAGCCCTCCTTGTCCACCAGTCTATGACTGTTGGGTGCTTGTCTACTGTGCGGAGGCACATAGTCCACGCAAACCTTATTTCCTGTTCCAGTTCTTCGTCAGTTAAAACAGAGATATTTAAGTTCCATTGGCCTCTGAATCGACGGGTTGGTTGTACACTTAGATTAAAGCAAGTTAAAAGTGTACTGTGATCGCTAAAATACACTGGAATAGTCTCAACGTTTAATAAATAATTTTGCAAATTTGGTTACACGTAAATTCTATCTAGTCTGCTGCGGGAGTGGCTGGTTATATACGTGAACCCGACTGACGTCGGGTGCTGAAGTTCCCACACATCCTTAAGGTGTAGATCACTTACTAATTTTTTTAACTGTGGCGAGTAGTTGAAGTTGGGTTGTTGATCTTTCTGGTTTAAAACACAGTTAAAATCTCCACCTAGTATAAGAGAACACGAATTTTTCCTCAATAAATAAATCAGTTCATCTTGAAAAAACTTCGCACTATCCAATTTGTGGGAAGTTCCTGATGGGGCGTAAAGGTTAATCACTGTCACATCGAAAAGTTTTATGCCTATGGCTCTTCCTGATTCTAGTCGTTCGATTTCAGTCACCGGAATGCCTTCCCTTATAAGAATGGCTGTACCGATATTGGCTTCCATAGAAACATTAACAATTTCAAAAAAGCCTGGGATCCGAAATTCCGTTATCGCAACTTCTTGTAGCAACGCGATATCTGTTCCGGACTGGTACAAGAATTCCTTTAGTGCTGCCAATTTCAAGGGTGACTGTATTTTATTAATGTTAATAGTAGTAATGCTATAAGCTTGCAGCACAGACATACCGGAAGAACCTATTTGGGATGAGGTTCGGTATGATTATAGCAGCAAACGTGCTTCCCTACAAGGCACGATCTTTACAAGCTGTGTGCCCATTACATGTACTAACTGCCTAGAAAATTTGCACTGCTTTTAAACAAATAGCTTGAGAAGAAAAGTATCCTGAAATCCTGACAATGCATTGCTATAAGTCACTGTGGCCATTCTCTTTCTCCTCGTCAGTGTTGGACCTGATGACTTCATATTTGATATTCTTTTTCTTGATGTCTTTCTTCTCTGGTGTGACTTTCGCTTGATGACGCGTGACAGCAAGGCCCGGTGTCTGTCGCAGCCGCCGGCGGTGGCTAAATGGGGCAACGGCCGTGGCTTGCGAGTCGTCAATGTTTGGTTCCGGCGTGGTGTCTGTTGTGTTGTTTTGCTGGCGAGGCGGTGATGCTTGTGTATTTCCTCCTTCGGCGCGGCGTTGCGCTTCGGAGTCAGCAGGTTCTTTACCTGGTACTTCCTCGTACGGTTCGCACTGTATGGGTTGTGCACTTGATGCGGTTATTTCAGCCGTGACCTCAGACTCAGGGTCACATTTCCGTGAAAAATCACTACCCGCTGCGTCACTATCTGTTCGTGGCGGTGTAAGTCCTTGTGCGGAAGTGGGAGCCACATCGACCTTCATTCCATCTCCTTTTTCCACTTCCAACAGATCTTCAGGACTGGGCTTCGGCCTCCTGGCAACGGGTGTTTCACAGGAAGAGTCCTCATCAACATTTCTTTCAGTGTCCTCTAGAGGACGCTTTTTTGTGGGAATCTCGCTGTCACGGGACGGAATTTCAGCAGTTAATGCAGGTTTTAAAGACGGAAAGTCATTAACATTAAGTGCAACATTTTCAGAGGTAGTAACAGGATCCACGACCGCCGCTGGCTCTGTTGTATTACTGGCTGGCAACAAATCGTTGAGTGTCAATTTTCGGCGTTGCGTAAGGTTATTTGTTAGCACAAATACACGGCGATGGCAGTCCTGACGGAGGTGACCAGACTCGTTACATACATGACATGTAGGGGTTTGTCCTGAGTACATAACATGCGCCTTGTGCCCGTCAACAAAGATGTGGGAGGGAATGTTTGCTTTCACTTCCATCTCCACGGAGCGAATGCCGTTAAAGCACTGCAGCTTGAAATGCGAAGCCCACCTTTCGTTGACTATTTGCCTGACAACCCCATACTTTGAAAGGACATCTTTAATTTTCGTATTGTCTACTTCTATGGGAATATTCAAAACCCTAACATTCCTGATTACAGACTCGGAATTCCGGAGTTTGACAGTACTTTTAGTACCATCACGGTGTATAAATTCCGTTTCATAACCAAATTTTGCCAGAAAGCGGTCTACACTCGCGGAATCGTTAAACTTTACAAAAATGCAGTATTCATCAGAGTCCAGCTGCATGGTATGAACAGATTCAGAATGAAGGCCAATTACCTCGGTAATCCAGTCGTGTATTTCAAGTGCAGAGGGCTGTACTCGACGGGTGTACTTGTCGAAGGTGAAAATCACGGTGTTTTTTCTCACGGAGTTTGCCATGGTGTTCTGCAGCGAAGAAATCTCGGACAACGCCGAAATCCCAACGGCACTTCGTAGAAAGATGACACGAAAGAAGACCAAATGCTCAATTGATAACGCTTAATTCACGTGCAAAACGTCAATAAACGAGCACAAAACACGAAAACACTGGCGTAAACACTGAACGTTCACGGAGCAAACTTGAGGAGCGTGCGACCGCTGCGGCAGCTAATGCCAGACGTGAGAATGAGTAATGTCGAACCGAAATAGATTAAAATGATTTCATAAAAAACTAATATAAGTTAAAAATTCAGTGCTATGACTGACCTGATACCTCATTTATTTGTAAATGTAATAATATTGTACAGAGATGTAAGAAAATAATTTGAAATTAAAGAAGAATATCATGAGCCATTGTATATAAGTAGAGTAAAAATGAACAAAAATAATATGGGTCGCAGCAGAAAGTGTGAAAAAGGGTGTAAAACATATTTGTACAGTTCTAAAATCAGGACATCAGAGTAAGTATTCTAAAGCAGACGGTCAAATAGCTTAAAAAAAGTTTGTCTTTGAAGTCTAGCTGCTCGTTTATAACAGATAAGTGTTTGCTTCTAGAATGTGAATAAATTTCAATTTCTTATGACATGTTAAGAAATAGCCCTTAATGTAAAATTTCCATATTGCTAGGAATGCAACCTTATTTGTAGGCCAGTTGTAGGGGAAGCCAGGTGCACTAGCAACTAGCTTCGTTGTGTCCTGGTGGGTGTCAAATCCATCCAAACAGCGGAATAACTTCTGAACATTTTTGAACCACTTGAAGCAGAGATGTATTATCCTCATCCAATACATGGTTTAAGTATACAGATGGGCTACACTTCAGCCATAAAATATTGAATGAACCGACTACTTCTGGGAATGATAGTACACACCACTTAACTGTAACTAGTAAATTTATCATTAAACTTATGATTCTATTTATCTAGTATACAAACTCGCACTCTGTGCGCTTTATATGTACCACACAGATGTGTTATTATTCTGGCCATTGTATCAAGTGTTAACAATATACAGGGTCCAGAATGAGATTTTCACTCTGCAGCGGAGTGTGCGCTGATATGAAACTTCCTGGCAGATTAAAACTGTGTGCCCGACCGAGACTCGAACTCGGGACCTTTGCCTTTCGCGGGCAAGCGCTCTACCAACTGAGCTACCGAAGCACGGCTCACGCCCGGTACTCACAGCTTTACTTCTGCCAGTACCTCGTCTCCTACCTTCCAAACTTTACAGAAGCTCTCCTAAAGTTTGGAAGGTAGGAGACGAGTTACTGGCAGAAGTAAAGCTGTGAGTACCGCGCATGAGTCGTGCTTCGGTAGCTCAGTTGGTAGAGCACTTGCCCGCGAAATGCAAAGGTCCCGAGTTTGAGTCTCGGTCGGGCACACAGTTTTAATCTGCCAGGAGGTTTAATATACAGGGTGTTCATTTTAACTGAAGACAGTGAAATATCTCGAAAACTACACATCTGACCAAACAAGTTATAACTCCAATCAGTTTGTCTTGGAAGGGACATGCAATGATATCACACCCGAACTCGCATCCACGCCTTGCGTGTATGGCGGAGGGCAACTCTGAAATATTCAACGGGAACTGCCACTTTCTATTGCAGATTACGACTCTACTGCAAAATGTACATACGTTTTTTCTGAAGCATTTTCTTCGCTTCGCCATTGTTGGCTATGTAATCGAGGGAATAGAAATTAGTACACAACCGTAATTTGCGACATCCTACTCAATGGCCCTTGAATATGCGATGGCATGTGGGAGCCCCTTCCATGCTGTGAGGAACAGGCCAGTATCGTAACTTCTAATAAGAAACACCATTCGTAGCGTTGTATTCCTCCAACGTATGTGCCACTGTGGACTTGACTTGAGGCCAACACTAATCTACATTTCCAAATAGAGTAAGTATTGATATGCAGTACCACCCACTTCAGTACACTCAGTGACCTGCTTTTCAAATGTCCTTACACATGAGAGAAGGATATCTGCTGGAATGTTAGTACAGGCGTTTCTGATGTGGTTGAAAGTTTCTTCACGGCCTATTGGCACATGCTGGTACACTTATCTTTTAAATATCCCACAGAAAGAAATCCGGCGATGTCAAATCCGGCGACCTAGTGGGCAAGTAGCAGCGCACCACTGCCCATCTACTGACCGGGGTAAACTATGTCTAATATCTCCCGTGCTTCAGTTGAATAATGTGCTGAGCAACCACCATGCTGAAAACACATCCACTGTCTAACATCCATTGCAATCGGAATGAAATTTTCACTCTACAACGGAGTGTGCACTGATACGAAACTTCCTGGGATATTACAGCTGTGTGCTGGACCGAGGCTCGAACTCGAGGCATTTGCGTTTCGTGGGCAAGTGCTCGGCCACCTGCCGGCGAAGGGCAAAGGTCCCGACTTCGAGTTTCGATCCGGCACACAGTTTTAATCTACCAGGATGTATCATATGCAGGGCGACATTCTGCAGTAGTACCGGCAGATACTGTTTAAAAGACGTTCGATATTTTGGTCCATTGAAGGTGCCGTTGATAAAATACAGAGAAATGAATATGTTCTCCATGATGCGACACCATACGTTAGCCGGCCAGGGATGTTGATCGTTACCTTACTGTAACCAGTGAGGATTGTCCATACCCCATTAATGCATGTTACGCCAGTTAACACTGTGATGATTTGTGTATGTAGACTTACCGGAAAACAGTAACTTGTCAAGGAACGGGGGAGTCATTTGCATTTGTCGATGTACCTAGTCACAAAACACTGAATGGTTATGGAAATCGGTCCCATGAAATTCCTGATGCAGTGACACGTGGTACTTATGATGGTACTTATGATACTTATGATGATACAATATTGTGAAAATACTACCTGCGGACACACCGGAATCGTTGTGTAATTGGTGGTTGCTTATCCATGGGTTGTGGGGCATTGCGGTTACTACGGCTATTTCATTAGGGTCGCCTCTAACACGTTTGCTTCGTTTTCTTTTGCCAGTTTGTATGCTACCATCAGACATAAACGCGTTCACGTCCTTGTCAAGGAACGAACGAGATCGAGTTCTCTGTACGCTCTACACACAAGGCATCAGCATCCTCAACATTTCTCCTACATTCTCTGTAAATCAAGATCATTAAATTTTTTTCTTCAGTGTGAGGCGTAGCACCGTATAACGGTCCTGCCTTGGAGGCGGTTAAGTGGGAGATGTGTCTAAGACCTGGATAGTGACAGATGGTGACACGAGACTGGACGCACACGTAGTTTATGTATCAGCCGATAGAGGACAGTACTGGATATGAGGACTGTGATTTTAGTTTCGATTGTGCCAACTAGAGTGCACTAAAGTAATAGAATGTTTTTCATAAACTGTTCTAGTATTTTCATAAAGTGTTATTATGTCTTTTTGTGTATGTAAAATGTTATAAATGTGTTTTAGCAGTATGAATGATGCGTGAGTGTGGTTTAAGGTTAATATGAAGATAATTGTTTAACGAGTTATGTGGTAAGATGTAGTGTGGGAACATTTCGAAGAAGTATGGATATGAACAAAGGGGATTTTTGTAGAACTGATTTGCAAAGTAAGTTTATGGTAAAGGGAAAGTTAATTCAGGTATAGATAACAATAGTAAATACTTTATGCATCAACAAATCTTCAGCATATTAGATAATTACGTCGGTAAAAAGTGCAGTCGTGAGGTTTACTATTTTGCGATTGGTTATTGATGAAAAGCGCGGACTGACGCGGGAGAATGTTGTTTTGCTATTGGCTGTTGAATAAACTGACCAATGGTAAAGCACTCTTCTTCGCGCGCCTTTCTCTGCTGGTAGAGAAAATTTAGAGTATTCTAAAGGAGGAGTCGAAGCCTAGCCATGAAAGAGATCGGACGTGTGCAGTAGTAGTTCCGATGAAAATGAGAAGTTGCCGGATCGAGCAGTGTTTTATACATCAAAAGTGTTGGAAAATGACGACATAATTATTCCGAAGTGTGTGTAGAAATTTCGGAATTTTTAGGTGAAATTTGTGACGAGATAAGACATATATTCCGTGTGGCGTATTGAGCAGGTCGGCGGCTAAAAACTGTGACTGCGTTTGGTACCGACAGACTTAATATTTGGCGAGCGTTATCGATCTAAAACAATCAGTATTTTGTAGCTATTACGTTTTCGGGAAATGCAATACCATAAACTTGCTAACGTGAGTGAAAGGGATTGTGAGTGACTGTGTTAAGACTAGCACGGGCTTGGCAGTGATGCTTGTTCACGGAAGTTTCAGAATATATTAATTGAGGACCAAATTTCCAACATTTCTCTTCCTGATTCTCCCGAAACGTAGATTAGTGACTTAAATTGCAGCATGGTTCACGTCGAAGTACAGTAGGTTTCACTCGGCTTTCCTACTGATGATCGGATGACACTATGTTCACAGGTAGGTGCAGGTCCGACGTAAAGGGACGGAAAGAACCGCACCGCCGCACGTGGCGCATCGGT
Source organism: Schistocerca serialis cubense (assembly GCF_023864345.2). Lineage (NCBI taxonomy): Eukaryota > Metazoa > Arthropoda > Insecta > Orthoptera > Acrididae > Schistocerca > Schistocerca serialis. The sequence continues at coordinate 36,621,392 of NC_064640.1, forward strand.
GCCGGGGAACACTTAGGCGCAAATTGAGAAGCGTATAGCACGTGTGACGTGACACTAGACTACAGCGCGACACGCACGTGCCGCACGAGTCGCGCGGGTCCAGCGCATATTGCGACGCGTACACCATACTTCGCACGCGCCGACTGGCGACGCTCTGCGCTGACTGAACCGAAGAGCGCGCAACCTCTTATCTTTCTCAAACGACTATTGTCTGAAAATATATGATTTTTGCCTTACTTGTAGCGTTTATATGTCAGCTTCGTGACGAAGTGCCCATCACCACGCTAATGACCATTCTTATTGTGATGTACACATTTTAGTGAGACACTACGCAAAACTCAAAAAGTTTGCAACGAAAATTAGGGGTCGCTATGATTTTGCGTTTGGTGCGTATTACACCATATGTTGCTGCGTATGAAATTTAGCTAACATGCTGAATTTTTGTTTAGACTTGGGAGGAGGTCTCTATCTGCCTCCGATCTCGAGAAAATGGATCCCATGCAGCGCGGTCACTTCCGATCTCACGCCCACGAGAATGAAATACTCGCAACATTTCTCATGTCTCCTAAACCGCTCGAGACATCGAAACGAAAGTTTGGCGAATGATAGCACACAGGGAGGAGAGTATTTTGCCAATGATTAAACACACGGAACTTTCTTATCTGTGGCGATATATCACTACTTGTGCTTCTTTTTTTATTTATTTCACTCCAGTGACTGTAATTTTTTAAGAGTTATCGACAGCTAGCGAAACAAGAGCTTCCTAGTATGAAAATAAACATGAAATTTCTTCTTTTACGTTACTCCAAACCGATACTACGAGGTTTTTCGTAAGTTATTGAGCTCTGTGATTGCCAATTACTTGTTTAATGAGGCCCTCCGTTTCGGAATTCTGTCTCAATAGCTGATGTGAGACGAATTTGGCAAATTACATTGTGACAAAGGAAGTACAAGTCAACCAGTCACCAAGAGAAATGTGGCCTTAATCATAAATGGTGATGCTTCTTCGAATGAGAAAAGGTTAACAACTCACAAAAACAGATTGGCAATTCTGTTGGAATTTTGGTGGAATCCCCGTAACCCATCGTATTTTTAACACTGAGCGACTGGAATGGAAACTTACCAAAGGGTTTTATTCCTTCTCTTGATCTGAGCAGTATTAAAATAGTGACGAGCGTTCCTTCAGGCGGAATGATAGGCACATGCCAGGTACTGATTACTCACCTAGGGCTTGCGAAACTGACAATGCGTGATCGCGAATAAAATTGTTGTTACTGAGAAAAATAAATAATTGATCTGTCGCACAACACAATGGTGAGTGTATTGTCAGCAGCGAAGGACAATGCGCGCGACAGGAATGCACAAGCTAGCCATGTGTGCCTTGTGAGATGGAGTTCGAAAAACATTGTCATGAAAGTAGATCTGCCTTTGTCAGCAGCACATTTCAACAAATTAAATACATCTAATCATAACACTCTTTTAGGATATTCCTACTTTCGTAATAATACCGACCATTTTCTTCATTTGTTTAGCCTGTTGTTGTATAATTAGTTTATTAAATTTGATAATGTCCATGCAACAATTGAAATGCTTTTTCTCATCACGGCGAACCAATTGAAACATTGTTATTTGTGACTGCTTTTCGACTGTTTCCTAGCTTGTAGTAAAAATGTGATGTTCACATACATGTAATAAAGTGTGTCGAATTACATTATTACATCCATATCAGAGTAATCACAGTGAGACTTCAATACTTCAGATCTTGGACGCTTTTTACCAGGAGCGCAAAGGGATCAGGCCTTGGAGATCATCCTTTTCTAAATTTTTGTAACAGATCGCACAGATACGCCAGCATACTAGGCAGCAAGGAGATAACCTTGCTTTACTTTCCTGCCTTGATTCTTAATCACATAATTTTATAATATTCCTTGCTTCCTTATTCACTACCCTCTGTCCCTTCTTGCGATCTGAAAACATCGCGGAGGCAATATGGTGCAATTCCAGTGGCCAATGGCTCATCAGTTACTGAAGTATAAATTTTTCTTGACAGAAGAAAAACAAAACAAAACTATGCACATATAAGTAACAGAAAAGTATAACGTGCTAACGAAGAAAGCTGGAGCGTTTAAATGGCGAAAAACGAAATACTACCCAAAGGCAATAAAATTCAGCACACAGAAGGCAAAATTTATCGTATGGGCAATATTATCACTGCTCATATGCGCCGTTCCGATGTGAGCATATGGCCGTGCTACTTTTCCGCTCCCCGCCTCAAATTTCCCACCGTGCTAGCGAGGCAAGTGCGACGCGCGACGCGAGAAACTGTGTCTCAACCACAACGCCGCGTGACCTGGCGCAGGCGCGTGTCGCGTCCCTGTCGCGTCGCGTCGCAATTTGCGCGTTCCCATTTGAACCTGTGATGTTACAAAAACACGCGCTGCGCTGCGTCGCGCCACACGCGCTATACGCGTCTCAATTTGCGCCTAGCCAAGGCTAAGATGCATATAGCGCGTGTGGCGCGACGCAGCGCAGCGCGTGTTTTTGTAACATCACAGGTTCAAATGGGAACGCGCAAATTGCGACGCGACGCGACTGGGACGCGAAACGCGCCTGCGCCAGGTCGCGCGGCGTTGTGGTTGAGGCACAGTTTCTCGCGTCGCGCGTCGCACTTGCCTCGCTAGCACCGGGCCTCGCTAGCACGGTGGGAAATTTGAGGCGGGGAGCAGAAAAGTAGCACGGCCATATGCTCACATCGGAACGGCGCATATGAGCAGTGGTAATATTGCCCATACGATAAATTTTGCCTTCTGTGTGCTGAATTTTATTGCCTTTGGGTAGTATTTCGTTTTTCGCCATTTAAACGCTCCAGCTTTCTTCGTTAGCACGTTATACTTTTCTGTTACTTATATGTGCATAGTTTTGTTTTGTTTTTCTTCTGTCATGAAAAATGTATACTTCAGTAACTGATGAGCCATTGGCCACTGGAATTGCACCATATTGCCTCCGCGATGTTTTCAGATCGCAAGAAGGGACAGAGGGTAGTGAATAAGGAAGCAAGGAATATTATAAAATCATGTGATTAAGAATCAAGGCAGGAAAGTAAAGCAAGGTTATCTCCTCGCTGCCTAGTATGCTGGCGTATCTGTGCGATCTGTTACAAAAATTTAGAAAAGGATAATCTCCAAGGCCTGATCCCTTTGTGCTCCTGGTAAAAAGCGTCCAAGATCTGAAGTATAGAAGTCTCACTGTGATTACTCTGATATGGATGTAATAATGTAATTCGACACACCTTATTACATGTATGTGAACATCACAGTTTTACTGCAAGCTAGAAACAGTGGAAAAGCAGTAACAAATAACAATGTTTTAATTGGTTCGCCGTGACGAGAAAAAGCATGTCAATTGTTGCATGCACATTATCAGCGTTAATAAACTAATTATACAACAGGCCACACAAATAAAAGAAATTGTCAGTATTACTACGAAAGTAGGAATATCGTAAATGAGTGTTATGATTAGATATATTTAATTTTTTGAAATGTACTGCTGACAAAAGCAGATCTACTTTCATGACAATGTTTTTCGAACTCACAAGGCACACATGGATAGCTTGTGCATTCCTTTCGCGCACATTATCCTCCGCTGCTGACAATACACTGACCACTGTGTAGTGCGACAGATCAAATGTTTATTTTTCTCAATAAGAACTATTTTATTAGCAATCACACATTGTCAGTTTGGATAGCCCTTTATGAGTAACCAGTATCGGGTATATGGCTATCATTCCGCCTGAAGGAACGCTCGTCACTATTTTAATACTGCTCAGATCAAGAGAAGGAATAAAATCCTTTGGTAAGTTTCCATTCCAGTCGCTCAGTGTTCAAAATACGATGGGTTACGGGGATTCCACCAAAATTCCAATAGAATTGGCAATATATTTTTGTGTGAGTTGTTAACCTTTTCTCATTCGAAGAAGCATCACCGTTTGTGAGTAACGGCCACACTTCTCTTGGTGACTGGTTTAATTGTACTTCCTTTGTCACAGTGTAATTTGCCAAACTCATCTCACAGCGGCTATTGAGACAGAATTCCGAAACGGAGTGCCTCATTAAACAAGTAATTGGCAATCACAGAGCTCAATAGCTTACGAAAAACCTCGTAGTATCGGTTTGCAGTAAAATAAAAGAAGAAATTTCATGTTTATTTTCATACTAGGAAGCTCTTGTTTCGATAGCTGTCGATAACTCTTAACAAATTACAGTCACTGTGTGAGGCGGCGAATAATTTGTAAAATAAATTGCTGTATAAATGCTTGCATGTTGAATCAGTTTCTGACTTTTAGAATATTGTTAATGCTGTCTTTCTCCGTTCTCAACACTGGCTCTCTATTTACTTTTTAGCTCCCAGAAAGTGATTTAACAAAACGTGGAGCCAGTAATTAGAGATCCTAGTGCCCACTTCATCTGAGAATACCATTATAGTTGCAGCTTATAGCTCTGAGGAATTAGGAGATTGTCCGGGATTTCTAATCAAAAACGATTTTCCAAAATAGTTGAGTATATTCTGAAATTCACTGATAAAAAACACAAGTATCCCTACAACCGAACTAACAGAGCAGTTCAGAGTCTAATGCGCTGATGCAACTATAAATGTCCGAATTAAATGTTAAAAAGAATGCTCGCCATAATTTGATGAGAGTATTTCATCAAATGCCACGCTAAATATTTGGTAGAATGTCTGTCCCGCGATGGCACGTGAAAATACGACAATACGCAAACTGAAGCTAGTTAATAAAAATCATCCCAGAATTAACACTTCACTTGAAATGTTTTCACGGTTCCGCGTATCTCTAGTAACTTAATACGGCACCCGAGGCTGTTTGTAGCAGTGATACAGATGCGGCGCGACTCCCGACACAGATGGCGTATCATTCAGTGTCTGGAGAGAACTGGGGCCTTCCTTCCTCGCGCAGCGTTCTTATATATAAAGCCGCGGTGCGGACGGCTAAGGGAACGCCTGATCAATTCGGCTCTCCCGACTAGCTGCTGGGCTAGTAACGCACCGCTTCAAGTTACATAATAATTTATAGCTTCTTTTGCTGATGGCCGATGAAGCTCTTAATTTAAACGTGCATTCAGCACGCAGGTAAGTATTGATAATAAAATTTTGACGTGGCTAAGTTAAACATTTTGGGCGAGAGAATTAATTTAATTACACTGCACGCAGTAGATGAGCTCTGAACTGGCCCTTTTGAGATCCGCTATCGCTATAATTTTATAGGTATTCAAAAGAAACTTTTCACATCTTCATAGTCATAGCGGACCTCCAACCTATTTAAATCTAAACATCCTAGCCTTATTTATTAGCCTACTTAATCTATTTTGCTTCCTTCAGTTTTGAGACGAAAACCAGAAAATCATGAATTTCCACTAAAGTCTTAATTTGTGAAATCCAAAGTACTGTTTTTATTAAATCATTATGAAAGATGAATCTAAATATAAATTTTGAAGTCTCTAGCTCTTTTCTGTTGCGCCAATGATTTTTTTAGAAAAACGTCCAAATTTCGAAAATGGCTGAAGTTATCGAACTGATATTTAACACATATTAATTTAGTATTACTTCTGATATGCCAGAAAAGTTTTAGGTTCTTTGCTTGATTTTTAAGGTATTGCGCAACATTTATGACGTCAGAGCTAGTTACAGCAGACTGGCTGGTGCACAATGGAAACTGATGTGAATTTACTACAGCGTGAGTAGGCTGCTTCCCTACATCACCCTCTACTTAAATTTTTTTGTTTATGAATGTTAATGAATGAAAAAAAAATTTAATTACAAAAAGGGAAGGAAGAGTACAGTTTAACTCCCTATGAAAAATCAAAATTGAAATATATACCTGTAGAAACATTAAAGAAAACTGATTACCTACATTAATTATTTAAATTGCAGGCATGCTCACTGCCTTTTAAACAATGTCATTACTCAAAATTTTAAGCAAAGTCAATGAAATATTTTGGCATACATATTGCCTTAGACAAACAAACACATACAAATTGAAAAATTATGAAAATCTTAGATCCATTAAATACATTTATACATAGACAAATTCAAAGAAAATAACATGATACATAAACTGATGATTATCTCTTAGCAGTCTTTTCTAAACCTGAAAGAAAAGTTCACAAATAATTTTTACACACGTGGTTGTAGCCGCTTTGACTGGCGTCCTACACTTCCATTCACAAGGGTAGAGGAGGGGAAGTTGCTATGGTGTGCGTCCTTCATGTTCTCTCTAAATTACATGGGGGAAAGGGGAGGGGTCACTGTGAGTTGTGTCCAAGTCACTCCACGCTTTCACGCAGCTACCAGGCTGCCATTATCTGGTTTGTCCTGTAGAACAAACAAAAAGAGTGCCTCAGACTCTGTTCACTTAATATCTATGGGTGGGTCACAATGAAATGGGGATATATACATTTTATCCTTCAATATTTTGCTGGAACAAAGTTAACAGAGCTTTTTCAGTATTACTCTCACGTTTACTTAACTGTCATAAAATCGTTAAACAAATGGCCCAAACGCCTTTAGTCATGTATTAGAGAAAATTTATGCTCCTAAGGCATACAATCATAAATCATATTTAATCTGAATTTATTATTTCTGGGCTGGAACACTGAACCAATGCTCGGTACATTCCTGATACATTTGTATTTTAAGCACTTAACTGACTCATCTCTGATTACCTTATTCTTAGAGATAGTATGAGTATGATTAGTGGTTGTTTTCTCAGCTTCTTTGTACATGTGAGTAACTTTTGGTAATAGTACAGTTGTGAGTGTTCAAAACACACTACGTTTAGTTGACTACTAAATCCAGTTATTGGTCCTCTGCTGTTGTCAGTTCCACATCTGCAATTAGGTACTTACTTACTTTGAAGTGTATTTATGCTGAGCTAAAATAATGTTTCACGACTGTCAGTATGTTATTTATTTATTTTGCTAGTGTATGCACTTATTTAACACTCACTCTATTAATATTTAAAGCATAGGATAGCACATTTATTTCATATTCATAGTGTACTGCAGCTGATTAGTTTGCTCACGTGGCAATCCATTTCCACTCGATCGGACGCTGAAACCTCAGGTAGTCTCTCTCAGACCTACCACTAAAGTGCATCAAGTAATTATGGACCAGCGTAATGCTAAATTCCTTATACCTATAGGACACCATGAGCTGCTCTGTCTCATCTAACATAAGGGTACCTATGGTCGCATTCACGCCTCCAATTCATAACCTGAATACGTGTAGGTGTATCCTGTCACACACTACACTAAAATAATGGCCAGCTCCAACCTTATAAATACTTCAGGGACGTGTCCTTCTCGTCTCAACCACAAACACTGCTCAATTCTATTACACTGCCTTTCCTTGCTACACCAGGTGAGTTTAATATTACAACTTACCTGCATATTTTTCCTAACACTAAGCAATCTCTTTTACTATTTCTTATTTAGCTCTAATGCATACACTAGGTTTCACTACCACTTCAGATCCTGCTTGTACATGAATTCATATATCTTTTTAAATTACTGTTGGTGGACCATTTCCAATAAAACAACACTTTGTACTTACTATATTACCAGGGTACTATACCTAATTGTTACTCAAATACATTTTATATCTTAATTATGTCATACTTCTCTATTGTTTGTCACTATTAGGTTTGTCACATTAGGTATTTTTCTTCACTAATCGGTAGATAGAATGGTTACATACCTCATGGCTTGATAGCCATGACAGAAAATTTTCATGTCTGGAAAGAAGAGGTCGAAATTTTTGTGGATAGGAAAGATGAAGAATGAGTGAGACATGAAATGGAAAGAAGATCTCACAGAGCTGGGACTGCACAGCTGCCACACTGTGTAGAGGTTACAGAACAACCTCCTCCCTACAGCATTCATTGGTTTAATGCTGTATTGATAACCATACTGGAAAATTTAATGTATGAAAGAAGAGGTCGAAATTTTTGAGGACAGGAAAAAGGAAGAATGAGTGAGACCTGAAAGGGAAAGAAGATCTCACACAGCTGGGACTGCACAGCTGCCACACTGTGTAGAGGTTACAGAACAACCTCCTCCCTACAGCATTCATTGGTTTAGGAAATTTTTCGTATTGGAAAGAAGGGGTCAAAATTTTGGTGGACAGGAAAGATGAAGAATGAGTGAGATCTGAAAGGGAATGAAGATCTCACACAGCTGGGACTGCACAGCTGCCACACTGTGTAGAGGTTACAGAACAACCTCCTCCCTACAGCATTCATTTGTTTAATGCTGGCTTGATAGTCATAACGGAAAATTTTAGTATTTGGAAAGAAAAGGTCGAAATTTTTGAGGACAGGAAAGAGGAAGAATGAGTGAGACCTGAAATGGGAAAGAAGATCTCACACAGCTGGGAATGCACAGCTACCACACTGTGTAGAGGTTACAGAACAACCTCCTCCCTACAGCATTCATTAGTTTATTATTGACTTGATAACCTTACCGGAAGATTTTAGGATTAGAAAGAAGGGGTCGAAATTTTTTTGTGGATAGGAAAGATGAAGAATGAGTGAGACCTCAAATGGAAAGAAGATCTCACACAGCTGGGACTGCACAGCTGCCACACTGTGTAGAGGTTACAGAACAACCTCCTCCCTACAGCATTCATTAGCTTCAGAAATTTTTCATATTTGAAAGAAGGGATCGAAAATTTTAGGTGGATAGGAAAGATGAAGAATGAGTGAGACCTGAAATGGAAAGAAGATCTCATAGAGCTGGGACTGCACAGCTGCCACACTGTATAGAGGTTACAGAACAACCTCCTCCCTACAGCATTCATTCATAACCTTTGACCACGCCACGTCGATCTGAAAATACTTTATGATGCCTTTTTAGAACCTGTCTCAATTCTTCCTTTTGATTGTCTGAAATCTTATTGATCTCCTGCAATTTAGCTTCTATTTTGTCTAAAATAATTGCTTCTTCTTCTTCTTCTGTGTTCAGCTTACTGTTATTAAGATTAACACCTTCGTCCCAATACCTCCTATTTTTCAGAACTCGTATAGGCAGCTCCCAAGTTTCATCATCAGTTATTACATGTTTATCACTAAAAGGCACTATAATTACTCCAGTTATTGGCAAGACCATTTTTAGCTGGCTTCTTTCAAAGTCAACAACACTCTGATATTTTGACAAGAAATCTATGCCAATTAAAACCTCAATACTGAGATTGCTTACAATTAAACATGGATGATCAATTAAATTACCATTAATGTTAAAGGGCAGCAAAGCTTCTTGCTTTACCGTTTTTGACACCTTGCCAGTAGCACCAATTATTCGTAGTCCTGATACCTTAATTACTGTAAGCTTGTCTTTACCAGGTAATGCATCAAAGAAGGACTGAGATATTGCACTCACCTCACTTCCACTGTCTAAGAGACAACGTACATTGATACCCATCATATTCACTATTATTATAGGGTGGCTTATTCTAGGTTGTACAGGTGGCTCCTCAAATTCATCTAGTAGCTCCTTTTGGATTTGTCTCCAACTAAAGTGATCGACATCTGTCTTCATTACATTTAGGTCGAAGTGTGTAGGGGTTTCCTGAATTACATTTTCAGCTGCCTTTTCCAGTCGGTCTATTAATTTCAAATCGAAACACCGCACGACTTCATTACATTTAGTTTGCTGAACATGACCCAAATTACGGTAGTCTGGGCGATTCTGCGCCTCCAGACCGGGCATAACACTAGTTACAGCTAAACAACTTTCACCATTATCGTCGGTTTCCTTTTCAAGTGACAACTGGTCACAGCTACTGGGTTCATCGACCCCCAACAGGCTACCATCTACATTTTCACTTATCTCCTGTCCTAAATCTATTAGTACATTATCAACATCCTGCACAGGCACTTTAGATAAGAGCACATCATCCTCATCGTAAATATAAGCATGAATTTCTTCTGCTTCTTCACCTGTCAATTCAGTATTTTGTAGCTCGTCCCTATCGTTACACAGCTGCGCCTTCTCTTTCTCTTCCCACTTAGAAAGCGTCTCTAACACGGTATCTATCAAATACTGTGAGTGATCTAATATTTCTTTTGTATCCTTAGATTCTACCGACACTTCATCCACCTGTTCAGTTTGAGTATTCTGATCTGTCTTACCAATTCCCGTAACTACTGGCTTAGGAAAAGTAACCGCCTGGTGCGCGCCAGTGTCCTCATAGAGGGGAACTAGTTTTCCTGCCTCGGCCTACTACTGTTTCCTTTATTTTCATTATAGTTGACTGGCACAGCATTACTTTCAGTACTGTTGTTTACATGCATATTTCTGTTTGGAACGAAATTATTATTCCTTGGACGCCATTGTTGGTTCTGATAATTATTTCCCCAATTCCTACCTCTCTTAGGATGGCGAACACCTACTGTTCTGATGTTTACATTGCCATTTTGCTCGATCCTAAAATTACTATTATTGTTATTGGCATTTCGGTTATTACGTGCTTGCTCCTCATTGGCAGCAACACGTTCTACACGTTCCAAATACTCAATGAAACGATCCAGATTGTCTCTAGGGGCTGATATAATTCTAGTTTGCCAATACCATGGCAGTTTGGCTTCAAGACCTAGTATTATCATTTCAGGTTTCAGCTTTTCGTCCAAATGTGACAAACGTGAAATCCATAACCTAGCAAACTCTTTAATGGACTCCTTGCCTGCATTGAAGCGTTTTCCACTCCAAAATTCTCTCAACACTTCATTTTGCTTATTGCTAGACCAATACTCATTAATGAAAGCTGTTTTAAACTCCGCTAATGTTTTACACTTCAACATAACATCAGCTGACCAACGCATGGCGTCACATGCTAAATGGCTTCTAGCAAATGAGATTTTCTTTCGCTCAGACCAAGTTGGTGAAATCACATCTTCAAAATCGTTCCAGAAATCTAGCGGATGGATATTTTTATCTGGATCGAACCGCAAGAACTGCCGACACCCGATAAAAGCGGCGTTTGCAGCTACAACTTGTTGTATACTACCATTACCAGAAGTTACTGAAGCTACTTTACTTTCAATGTTAGCAATGTTAGTACTGATATTTTCTACTTTCATTTCAACATTATCTACTCTTTGCACAATATGAGTAGTATCAGTTTTGATTGCATTTACTTCTGCTTGACATATGTTTACTTTTATACTAACATCTTTAAATCTATCTGAGCACAGTTCAGATTCCGCCTCGATCTTTTCTGTTAACTTGTGCTCCAGCTTCGCATCTTCCATTTGGAAGTCTTTGCGAACCTCAGCAACTTCGGATTTAACTGTTTTATACATTTCGGAAAACTGTTGAGCAACCTTTTTCTTAATATCCTCATGATTGTAATCAATTTTATAATTCAAACTGTCTAGATCCTCTTTCAACTTATTGCAACCAGCCTTGAAGGTATCGTCCATTACCTCCAATCGTTTATTAAAATTAGTTTGGCTGGCCACAATCTCATACTTTAATTCAGCATTATTGGCTTCTAATTTATTGTCCATTGCCTCAAACCGTTTATTAAAATTTGTTTGGCTGGCCACAAGCCTGTTATTTACTTCAATTATATCAGATTTTAAATCAGCTGTCATTCTAGCATTACTGGCAGCTATTGCTTGTAATATAACATTTAAATCAACAGCCCCAGCATCTTTGGGTTGCTCACTAGCTGGCATTTTATCACACTCAGGTGACGAAAAACTAGCTCCAACACCAGAATCATCAAAACTAAATGAAACTTCTGATTGATTAGTCATATCTAACTTCTCCTTCTAAAAACTCTACCACCTCCGTTTACTGATTCATTTTTAACTCATCAGATAAACTATCATCCAATAAATTTACAATTTCTACTTTTTGCTTTACTATAGGAGTCTCTATTATTGAATCATGGCCCCTTCCCACACTGCTGTCAGGAGACAATACTTCATATTCACTTTAACATTACTACTTTCATGCATATTTACACTTGAATCGTTGTCTGAATTTACAGCTCCCTCAACAGACATAGGTTCTAATTTAAGTTTAAACTCGGTTTCTTTTGACGGTTCCATCGCCGACAGTCTTTTAGTGCAGGTTAGTAAAATTTTTAACAGCTATTCACTTAACTTAGTTCCTTCTGCACGACGTATGGCGTTGCCGGCGCGGCGTACCAGGATTCCTGATGCGACGTGGCACGTTGAACTGCAGATGGCTCTCCGACGGCTGTTGTGTGTTTGCGTGGCCCGCAATTGCAGGCCCTGCGCCGGCTGCTCCAGCGGACGACTGCTGTGCGGCGAGACTGGCTTCTCGCGATGCCGGCAGCACCGCTAGACTCAGTGCCAGCTCCGTCAATCCAGATGTGTTGTTAATCCAGTTGCGTCGTCCACATGCACACGTAACACATTCACTGTTCTATACTCAGTTGCGTGTCGCATTTCACTCGCGAATCCGAATAGTTAAAAATCACTTTCACTTAGTTGATTTCCCGGCCGATGCACCATATGTGGGGCGGCGAATAATTTGTAAAATAAATTGCTGTATAAATGCTTGCATGTTGAATCAGTTTCTGGCTTTTAGAATGTTGTTAATGCTGTCTTTCGCCGTTCTCAACACTGGCTCTCTATTTACTTTTTAGCTCCCAGAAAGTGATTTAACAAAACGTGGAGCCAGTAATTAGAGATCCTAGTGCCCACTTCATCTGATAATACCATTATAGTTGCAGCTTATAGCTCTGAGGAATTAGGAGATTGTCCGGGATTTCTAATCAAAAACAGTTTTCCAAGATAGTTGAGTATATTCTGAAATTCACTGATAAAAAACACAAGTATCCCTACAACCGAACTAACAGAGCAGTTCAGAGTCTAATGCGCTGATGCAACTATAAATGTCCGAATTAAATGTTAAAAAGAATGCTCGCCATAATTTGATGAGAGTATTTCATCAAACGCCACGCTAAATATTTGGTAGAATGTCTGTCCCGCGACGGCACGTGAAAATACGACAATACGCAAACTGAAGCTAGTTAATAAAAATCATCCCAGAATTAACACTTCACTTGAAATGTTTTCATGGTTCCGCGTATCTCTAGTAACTTAATACGGCACCCGAGGCTGTTTGTAGCAGTGATACCGATGCGACGCGACTCCCGACACAGATGGCGTGTCATTCAGTGTCTGGAGAGAACTGGGGCCTTCCTTCCTAGCGCAGCGTTCTTATATATAAAGCCGCGGTGCGGACGGCTAAGGGAACGCCTGATCAAATCGGCTCTCCCGACTAGCCGCTGGGCTAGTAACGCACCACTTCAAGTTAGATAATAATTTATAGCTTCTTTTGCTGATGGCCGATGAAACTCTTAATTTAAACGTGTATTCAGCACGCATGTAAGTATTGATAATAAAATTTTGACGTGGCTAAGTTAAATATTTTGGGCGAGAGAATTAATTTAATTACACTGCACGCAGTAGATGAGCTCTGAACTGGCCCTTTTGAGATCCGCTATCGCTATAATTTTATAGGTATTCAAAAGAAACTTTTCACATCTTCATAGTCATAGCGGACCTCCAACCTATTTAAATCTAAACATCCTAGCCTTATTTATTAGCCTACTTAATCTATCTTGCTTCCTTCAGTTTTGAGACGAAAACCAGAAAATCATGAATTTCCACTAAAGTCTTAATTTGTGAAATCCATAGTACTGTTTTTATTAAATCATTATGAAAGATGAATCTAAATATAAATTTTGAAGTCTCTAGCTCTTTTCTGTTGCGCCAATGATTTTTTTAGAAAAACGTCCAAATTTCGAAAATGGCTGAAGTTATCGAACTGATATTTAACACATATTAATTTAGTATTACTTCTGACATGCCAGAAAAGTTTTAGGTTCTTTGCTTGATTTTTAAGGTATTGCGCAACATTTATGACGTCAGAGCTAGTTACAGCAGACTGGCTGGCACACAATGGAAACTGATGTGAATTTACTACAGCGTGAGTAGGCTGTTTCCCTACAACTGGAGTGAAATAAATAAAAAAAGAAGTGCAAGTAGTGATATATCGCCACAGATAAGAAAGTTCCGTGTGTTTAATCATTGGCAAAATACTCTCCTCCCTGTGTGCTATCATTCGGCAAACTTTCGTTTCGATGTCTCTAGCGGTTTAGGAGATATGAGAAATGTTGCGAGTATTTCATTCTCGTGGGCGTGAGATCGGAAGTGAGTGCGCTGCATGGGATCCATTTTCTCGAGATCGGAGGCAGATAGAGACCTCCTCCAAAGTCTAAACAAAAATTCGGCATGTTAGCTAAATTTCATACGCAGCAACATATGGTGTAATACGCACCAAACGCAAAATCATAGCGATCCCTAATTGTCGTTGCAAACTTTTTGAGTTTTGCGTAGTGTCTTACTAAAATGTGTACATCACAATAAGAATGGTCATTAGCGAGGTGATGGGCACTTCGCCACGAAACTGACATATAACGCTACAGGTAAGGAAAAAATCATATATTTACAGTGAACAGTTTCTGTTAAATCGTTTGAGAAAGATAACAGGTTGCGCGCGCTTCGGTTCTGTCAGCGCAGAGCGTCGCCAGTCGGCGCGTGCGAAGTATGGTGTACGCGTCGCAATATGCGCTGGACCCGCGCGACTCGTGCGGCACGTGCGTGTCGCGCTGTAGTGTCGTGCCACGTCACACGTGCTATACTCGTCTCAATTTGCGCCTAGCCTTTAAAGCCGTAGTATTTTGTATCCGCGGTCTAGAGAAAGATTTTGATGGACTGAACAGTGAACGTTAATGAAAGAATTTAGTGAATCGGTAGTAGCAGAAGTTTGAACGGAACCCGTTTTGAGTTGCTGGAGTTGTAAGAAAGATCATACTCATCGACTGTAGTAGCGACGGAAGCGCAGCGAAGCAGCAGATGGCATCTTAGCGGTGGCGGCGAGCAGTGCAACGGGGCAGCGCGGCCAGCCCACATGACGAGCGGGGACCCGGAAACTGTTAAGGCAATCGCAGGGTGTCGGACACGCAGTTTCAACTCGCCGAGGCTGCAGCATTCGACAAAAGATAAGTCAACTTTGTTACATCTATTGTGTGTGTGCTAAAAGACTGAGAAACATGGCAAGCGATAAAGATTTTGTGAATACGGTGAAGGAGGAAGAACTTTCATTCAGTGTGAGTGCTTCACACACTAGCACACATGAACAGAGAGAAAGAGTAGATGTTAAAATAAAAGGAGATTTTTTGATGATATTTCTATGTTATTTACGGACAGTGGAATTGAGTCTGTTTCAAGTATGTCTGTTAATGTAACTGGTGGGGATAATACTAATCCCAAAAGTGACATTAAGCATGAACTCAGTAACGATCAGTTGTGTGATCATAGTGTTAGTAATGTTACTGAATCAAATGTGGCATCGTGCGGTCCTAGGCGCTTCAGTCTGGAACCGCGTGACCGCTACGGTCGCAGATTCGAATCCTGCCTCGGGCATGAATATGTGTGATGTCCTTAGGTTAGTTAGGTTTAAGTAGTTCTAAGTTCTAGGGGACTGATGACCACAGATGTTAAGTCTCATAGTGCTCAGAGCCATTTGAACCAAATGTGGCAAACGTGTTAAATGTGGATACCAAATTTGGTATAGTTCCGGTGGATCAAGGTAAACAAGAAACAGTGATGCCAAAAATGGAACTAGGAAGTATGCAGGAAATGTTTGCCGCTTTAATGGGATCTATACAAGGACAATCTAATTTAGCCGAAAAAATTAATAGAAAATTCGAAAAACTTTACAGGGGTTTTAATGAAAAAATTAGTAAACTTGATAGTGGGTTTAATGAAAAACTTGAAAAGCAGACTGCTGTTTTAAAAGAAATGTGGGAAAATGTATTGAAGTCATTAGAAAACAAAGTAGATGACAAAATTTATCAGGTTGAGAATAATTGCAAAAGATCTGTTAGCATTGTAAAAGGTGAATTAACGAAGGCTTTGAAAATAGTTGCTATTGGAAACAAACATCGAGTAGATGAAGTTAAAGAAGGTATACAAAAAGTACAGGTTAAAATAGCGGCTGCAGAATCTGTATGTGAAACTGCTCACAAAGTGGTAGCCAGCAAAATCAGTTCCGAATCTGACAAATGTATGAATGAAGTAAAAACTGTGTCAGAGCGAGTGGATGAGTCTGAAAGAAATGTTTTTCAGCTAACTAACTAAGTAGAAGAGGTGGAAAGTAGGTTGCATGAGCATGGCAGTAGACTATGCCAAGTTGAAACTAACCTCAAACGTGGAATTAACAGTAGTGGGTGTAGTTTTGTGGTAGAATCATCTGAAATTTCATATGTCACTAACAGACAGTTTTTACGTTTTGATCCAACAGGAAATGTGCATCCAAAATATTTTGGAATGATTTTGAAGATGTGTTACCTAGTTTGTGGTCAGACAAACAAAAAATAGGTTTTATTACGTCAAAATTCTTAGGGGAGGCCAGAACTTGGGGGGTTATGGCTACTGAACAGTACGATAGTTTGTATAAATTTAAAGAGGCATTTTTGAAAGAATATTGGGGTAAGCAAAAACAGATGGAGTTATTAAATAGCTTCTGGACTGAGGAAAAGGTTAATCCCAGAAGGGAAAGTGTAAAAGAGTTCGCGTCAAAGTCGATGACAAATTTGTCATACTTAAACAACAAAATCGAGCCAGAGCAAATTGTTATGGGTGTGGAAGGTAAACCGCCTATGCACTGGCGGAACAAACTTATTTCAGCGCCGAGGGATGATGTGCGTAAGTTCATTAGTCATTTGGAGGGGGTTGAAAAGTTATTGCTTGAGGAGGAATATGCAAATCGTAATTACAGACCACCAAATGATGCAGGACCGAGACAT
This sequence comes from Schistocerca serialis cubense, assembly GCF_023864345.2. Classification (NCBI taxonomy): domain Eukaryota; kingdom Metazoa; phylum Arthropoda; class Insecta; order Orthoptera; family Acrididae; genus Schistocerca; species Schistocerca serialis. Next base: position 36,638,315 of record NC_064640.1, read on the forward strand.
AATGCAAACATTAACAGAATTGGCGTGTTCCGTGGAAATGGCAGGGGCAGAGGTGCCGGGAGGTGGTGCTATCCTGCAAATGATAGGCGAAGTAATGAGGAACAGGTGCACGATTATCGATCGTATTCTTAAGTGGGAGAGAATGATGTTGCGCAAAGGCAGCAGCAGAGAGGGGTAAACGTAGGAAAGGATACCGAACTACAGAATCCGTCAAACTAAATGCCGTCTGTGAAAGGCCTAGCATTTACCAGACTGGAAGTAGTAGTTTGAGCCCGCTAGCAAAACCTTTTATATGTGTTAATAGTAACCAGACAGGGACTGTAAGGGAGGTACAGGAGAAGGTAGTAGCAACAGACGAAACGAGCTACGTAAAAATCTGTACGTTTAATGGAGGTTTAGAGGATTTTTTGGATAGACATAAACAAGATAAGCACTGTATTGCAGACGAGAGGGAAGGTGTATTAGTGGAATATGTGACAGAATCCGACTGCAAGAAAGTGGTTAGCAACCAAGCTGAAGTCGAGTCATGTTCTGAGGAAAGAGAAAGTACAGAGGCTGCAGAATTACAGGAAATTAGCAATGACAGTGTGGAGGAAATATTAGCGTCTATAAATGACGACATTTGTAAGGCTATTAGGGAGAAGCAGGGGGATGGTGACCAAAATGGGGTCGACTAATTAATAGTGGAGAAAGGGAAGAGAGAGAGGCTATAATGGAGAATAGCGAAGGGATAGAAGGGAGTTTTGAGTGGTCACTAGCGGACAGAATACTTAGTATGGGGGAAAAAAGTGGTGAAGGTGGTTCTGCAAAAATCTGTGTATTTTCCGGAAACAGGCAAGGTTTCGATAGAAGAGAGGTTGTGAACGAATTGTTGGATGGGGGCTGCTGATACTAGAAAGGAAAGGAAAGTATTGAGTCAACCAACAATTAGTCTGCAGGTGTGTGATGAAGGGGTACGGTGTTTAGCAGACACAGGTAGTGATTTATGTGCTGTGAGTAAAGGTTGGTTAGAATAATTGAAAAAAGGGAATGATCTTGTAATTATGCCAGTAATTGGGGTACAGATTATTGTAGCTACTGGAAAAGTGAAAAAACCTGTTAGACACGAAGTTCTGTTGTCAGTGAAAATAAATGGGGTGGAAGTATTCCATAACTTCCTTATAATTCCTGATCTGTGTATAAAATTGTTGATACGTGTAGATTCCTTTAACTATTACAAAGGGAGATTAAATTTTAAAGAAAGTGTGATAATTTTTTAAATAAATGGGAAAGATGTGGTTGTGCCATTTTTTCGAAAAGACTATGTGATTGATGAAGAAGTAGCCAGTATACCAGTTAGGTGCTGTAGAAGGACAGAGGATTTGGGGGACTGCAATGAGTATGGAGATGATGTGGGGGTGGACCCTCAGGAAATGTGGGTGGTACAAAAAAAAATAATGCAAAAAGTGAAAGAGGTGCCAGATTTAGAGGAGTACCATAGGGATCGGTTAAGAGGTAGTGTTACTAGATCATAAAAATGTTTTTTCTGATAAACCTGACATAGTCAAGGGGTATGAATGCTACTTAAATGTAAAAGATGACACTCCTTTTTTTCCAAAAAAGCTATACCTATCTCTGAAAGACACAGGGAAGCTGTTAGAGACTTTATACAGTATATGATTAAATTGGGGATTGTTGAAAAGGCTGTGAGTGTATATAATAATCCAGTCATCATGGTTACGAAGAAGGATGGATCTGTAAGACTAGTGCTGGATGCTAGAGCTTTGAATAAATTTGTGTTGCCAGAAAGTGACCGGCCAGAAAACATTGATGAGTTACTGCAAAAATTTGAGGGATCTAATGATTTTACATATATGGACGTGACCTCTGGTTACTGGAATCTGCCGCTGGCCAGGGAATCCAGAAAATATACTGTTTTTTGTTTAAAGGCAGATGTTATCAATATAAGGTGGTACCCTTTGGTTTAAATATAAGTGTGTGTACTTTTGTTAGAGCCATGTCACAAGTGTTGGGGGATGAACAACTTAAAAAAATAACAGTCTATGTAAATGATATATTAATGTCAACTGCCACATGGGAAGAACATTGCGTTTTGTTAAATAAAGTTTTGGAAGCTATTGAAAAGGGGGATTGAAATTGAAATTGAAATTGGAAATACTGATTTTGCTAAGAAAGAATCATCAGTGGGAAAGGTATAATGCCGGATATAGAATAATTGAAGGCTATTATGGAATACAAATCTCCGAATAGTAGAAAGAGTTTAAAAGGGATGTATGGATTATTTGGATTTTACAGGCGTTTTGTACCAGGGCAATTATTTAACGCAACCTGTTTAAGAAATTTGTTGAGAAAAGATGTACCATACAAATGGACCAATGAAATTGCATTTGAGGAACTAAAGAAAGCCTTATGTGAAAGCCAAATACTTCATCATCCTGATTTTTCCCAACCTTTTTGCTTAATGGCAGATGCGTGTGGATACGGGATTGCAGTAGAGCTGTTTCAAGTGTGTGCAGAAGGGGATAACGAGGTTCATAAAACCATAGCATTTGCGAGCAGATCATTTCAACAGTCTGAGAAAAATTATTGCATTTCAGAACAAGAGGCATTAGCGATTGTCTTTGGATAAGAAAAGTTTAAACAATACCTGTTGAGACATAAAGTATTTGTATACAGTGACCATAGGACGTTGACATATCTGCAGACGTGCAAATTAAAACACCCCATGCTAACTAGGTGGTATCTATACTTGCAACAATACGATCTGGAAATTAAGTACATAAAAGGATCTGAGAATGTGGTGGCTGATGAATTATCCAGGGGGATAGAAGATAATGAGGATAATGGAAATATGTTGACAGACAAAGAAGGGGTTCATGTATTTGCAAATCTGATGAAGATTGAGGATGAGGGACAGTTAAAAAGTATGTAAAGAATTAAGAAGGGAACAGAACCAAGATGACAATTTGAAAATAGTAAAATGTTATTTAGGTAATGCAGCTTATCCTAAAGTTGCCGAATATTATAAGATGCATCAAGGGGTTTTATTCCATCGGAGAAACAATACTGATAGTCAATGGAAGGTTTGTTTTCGTGATCAACATACGAATTTATTAATTGACTATATTAATAAGACGTTTGGGCATTATGGGGCCAGAAAATGTGTAACTAAACTCAGTGAAGCTGTAATGTTTAATAATATGCGGAGAAAAGTAAAAGCAAGGGTTGAAATGTGTGGCAGATGTCAAAAAGTGAGAGGTAATAACAAAATAGTTCAAGGAGACATATATAGTGTAGAGTCACAGAATAAATTAGACCTGGTAGCCTGTGATTTGTTCTGTAAATCGCTTGCAGAAAGAGTATTTTGTGGTGGTAGGAGTTCCTAAAGCTATCTTGTCAGACAATGGTCCGCAGTTTGTCTCCAACATATTTAAGGAATGTTTAGAAAGCAGGAACATTGAGCACATAAAGATTTGAGCGTATTTTCCACGAGGAAACATGTGCAAAAGAATTAGGAAGGATTTGAAAAGGTTATATCGTACTTATTGTCATAGAAAACATACGGCATGGGCACAGTATATAGAATATTTTGAGAATGTCATTAATAATATAAAGCATGAGGCTACAGGCTTTGCACCATGTGAATTGATGTGGGGGGTAAGACCGGACAATTTGCTGTTTGACTTGGTAGAGTTTCCAATTATTGTAGATGAGGCACTGAGTTTAAAAGAAATAATTGCTAGAGAAAACATTAAGAAAAAAGCTTTGGAACATAAAAGATGCCATGATGCTAAGGCTCCACCAACAAGTTTCCAAATTGGAGAATTGGTATTAGTTAAAACAAGGGAGATATCAAAAAACGTTACAGGAGAAACGAAAAAGTTCACTGATGAATATATGGGTCCATTTAGAATTACTGAAAAACCACACCCAAATGCATATAGATTAGTGTACTGGAAGTCGGGGAAACCATTGGGGTTAAGAAATATTATTGATATAAAAAGATACATTAGTCCGGAGGTAGAGGTGAGTTAAGCTTGGAGGTCTCAGAGGGCATTGCAACCTATACAATGCTAGGTGTTTGACATAAACCAGGTGCTCAAGTAACTGACAGTGCTATTTCATTTTCTTTTCGTATTGCCAGTCTTCCTCTTCTAATCATTCTGAGCTGAATCTATCTTCTGTAATATTCTTTTCTATCAGGGAAGGTGGCTTTGTAGGTGTAAGATGGAGTCACTGGATTAAGATGAAGTAAATTATGTGGTGAAAGAGATGGGGGTCAGTTTGTGATTTAAGGCTGAGTAAGAAAGAAATATGGGAGGGGGCTCGTGCCACCTCTCATAGCCCATGAGAGGTGGCATGAGCCCCCTTTCGTATTTCTGTCTTACTCTGAGTAATTCGATCTTCCTCTCTAATTGCGTGCGGTGAAAAGTCGCTATTCCCCCACATGCAGACTTCCCACGCAGTGTCTCTTGTCACCTGGGTGGTCCGGTGACAGGCGGGCTCCACTGATCTTGGGAGGGTTAAGCCGACGGGTGTGAGGGAGTTGAGTGAATGCTTTCCAGACGCCGACATTGTAATAAGAGCGGTGGCGACACGCCCACAGGGGCCTGACGGAGCGGCTGGGCTAGGAAATTCCATTACTTCGCAGGAACTTAGTGAAAACCGTTTCTGGCGGGCTACCAGCGAGGTCTGGGAATGGCTTGTGTCCCCAGGCAGTCTTGGCGGGCAAATTCCCGCGTTTTCTACAAAATCGTAACTGTGATTGGCTTGCTCAGGGCATAGCTCCGTGACGTAGCAAAATCGGCGCAGAAATTGGCGCCAAGAATCTCCATTGGAGGAATGGTAGTGCTTCGGCAATAGAGTGGAATTTTCCGCCGGTTTTCGAGTTGCTGATTGGAACGCTTAACCACGGCTGCTGTTGTGGGGGCGGGAATGTTCTGTGTTCGGTTTGTACAGGTGCTCTTGAGAGATGCGGCACTCGCCTTTCGGTCGGAGTAGGTTACAACACCTGAGCTCTCGCTGCTCTGGACAGACTGCCTTCCGTTGGCTGTCTAATATACTTTTATTTGATTGTAACTGTTTGATGAAGTTACTGAAGTTTCGACTTCAACGTAACTTTCCGAGTACAGTTGGCCTATGTTGTCTGTCTTGGGCAGTTTTGGCTAAAGTTGACTGTATCGGAGTTACTGTGTGACTTCGCTTGTTAAAATCAATCACTTCACCGTCAGTGATTGTGTGGCGGGCCTTCTTCGTCTCCCTCAGAGGCGTATTTGTGTTGCTAGGAAGTATTTAGTCTGGAACAACCAGACAAGGAGAATTTGTCTTGAGCTACACTCACGACATTATCATCGCCACGACGGGACGTCGAAGCAACCAGCCATCGCCTCCGGTATACCAGATCGTGTCCTTGCAGTTAAGAAGACAGCTTGGTAATGTACGTCTGCAGCACCGGCAAAGCAGGCAATTTTGCTAGGTGATAATCCGAGCTCAGCAGAGCGAGCCTGTTCGTCTTTTCTAACTTTGTTCTGTCTTGGGTGTTCATTGTCTGAATTATCACTACTGTAGCAGCGATTAATGTTGGGTTGGCTGGGTGTTTCTCTTAAGATTTGAGTTGCAAGGAATTGGCTCCACATACCACTTGGTCATAAATGTCACAATCTAGTTTATGGACTAATTCACCTTCACAGCCTTTATTTGAGTATCCAATTTGATGTATCGTAAATGTTTCGTGTGTTTTGTTTATTATTTTGAGTTTAGTCATAATAAATCAAATTGTTATTTTGGACGGAACTTTCATTCTATTAATCTGTAGAGCAAACCTTTCATTTCTCACTATCTTAATGAAATTTCCTTAATTTCTATCCAATTAAATTATTGCAGGTGCCAAACTCTTTTCTACTCCACTTGCAAGGTCGATTACAGTCAGTTCGCGTTTCTTCTTAATCCATGTGCAACAGCAAAAGTAGGAGTTAGAAAATGGGGGGCTTAGAGCATCATTTCCATATGAAGATTCGGGAAGAGTTTAGTGTTAAATACTCTGCTAGCCCCGCCACCTCTCAGACTGGCAATGACAAGGAAAGCGTTTCTGAAGAAGAGAAATGTGTTAACATCGAGTATAGATTTAAGTGTCAGGAAGTCGTTTCTGAAAGTATTTGTATGGAGTGTGGACATGTATGCGAGTGAAATGTGGACGCTGAATAGTTTGGACAAGAAGAGAATAGAAGCTTTCGAAATGTGGTGGTACAGAAGAATGCTGAATATTACATGGGTAGATAACATAACTAATGAGAAGGTATTCAACAGAATTAGGGAGAAGAAAAATTTGTGGCACAACTTGACTAGAAGAAGGGATCGGTTGGTAGGACATGTTCTCAGGCATCAAGGGATTACCAATTTAGTATTGGAGGTCAGCGTGGAGGGTAAAAATCGTAGAGGGAGACCAAGAGACGAATACACTAAGCAGATTCAGAAGGATGTAGGTTGCAGTAGGTAGTGGGAGATGAAGACGCTTGTAGAGGATAGAGTAGCATGGAGAGCTGCATCAAACCAGTCCTGGACTGAAGTCAAAAGAAAAAAAGTAACAAGTTTCAGTAAAAAGTGTTAGAGATTTTAGGTAGGTCTTCAATATGTCTTTCTAATCTGCATCGATACTATATTGACTGAGAAAATATGACAACATGTACAGCATGATCTGTATTCTCCCGTACAGTAATTACATGAACTGAGTTACTCACTGAATCTCGAAAATGCAGATTAATTTTCATTGCACACATGTCTTACACACACACATACACACATACACACACACACACACACACACACACACACACACACACACACACACACACACACACACCTCAAATATGTGACTTCCATACCGTGCCCAGACATGAGTGTACCGCTGCACTGCTCGGCCAGCTCAGCCCTCACACTGGCTGAACACACCTCATGGTTAACACACACTCTCTGTGTATAGAAGAGAGCAGGATCTCTGCTCATTAGCCTGAACCAGGCGCAGCACATATAGAGTTTGCGACAGCTACATGCACATATACAGTTGGTGGTAGTATTTCAGACACAAGGTTTAAAAGAGCATTTTATCCTCAGAGATCTTTGTACTGAGGTGATACATGTGAAAGGGTTTCCAACATGATTACTTCCACACGACAGGCATTAACAGGCTTTGAACGCAAAACGGTAATTTGCTCTAAACGTACGGGGCATTCCATTTCGGAAATCAGAACTGGATTCAGTATTCCGAGATCCACAGTGTCAAGACTGTACTGAGAATACCAAAACTCAGGCATCTCTTCTCACCACAGATGACAACGCAGTGGCCGACGGCCTTCATTTAACGACTGACAGCAGCTGCTAAGGCGTTTGCATAGAGTTGTCAGTGCTATCAGACAAGCAACACCGCCTGGAGCCACTACAGAAATCAATGTGGGACATACAATGAAAATATCCGTTGGGACAATGTGGCAAAATTTGACGTTACTGGGCTATGGCAGCAGACGACCGACACGACTGTCTTTGGTAATGGCACATCGCCCATAGCGCAGCTCCTGGGCTTGTGACCATATCGCTTGGACCGTAGACGATTGAGAAACCGTTGCCTCCTCGGATGAGTCCCGATTTCAGTTCGGAAAGCTGATGAGACTGTTAGATTATGACACAGGCCCTTTGAAGCCACAGATCCAAATTGTCAAAAAGGCTATGTGGATGCTGGTGGTGGCTCTGTTTACATAGAATGGACTGGGTCCTCTGGTGTAACTGAGCCTATCGATGACTGGAAATATTTATGTTCGGCTACTTGGAGACCATTCGTAGCCATTCACGGACTTCATGTTCGATAAAAACAATGCGTCACGCGGCCGGATCACAGTTATTCACAGCTGGTTTGAAGAACATTCCGGACAATTCCAACAAATAATTTGGCCAGCCAGATCACCCGACATGAATCCAATCGAACAATTATAGGACATAATCAAGAGGTCAATTCATGCACAAAATGGTACACGAGCAATACTTCCGAAATTATGGGTGGGTCAGTATTTCTGCAGGGGACTTTCAACGACTTGTTGAGTCCATGCCACATCGAATTCTTGGACTAGACAAGTCAAAAACAGGTCCGATACGATATTACGATGTATCCGATAACTTTCGTGACCTCAGTGAATGTAAATGTGACTCACGCCGTAAATTATGTAACCATGACAACTACTTTAGGAAAATTATAGGTTTATACCACAGGCAAGTACTTTTGTAAGTCTTTAGTTTTGTACGACCTATAAAATTTTTCAGTATGAACATGACAATATCAGCAACTCTCCTCAACAGATTATGACAACGTGTAATGCGTGGTAGCGGATATACACTAATTAAGTAATAATTTTTATTGGAATAGGTCGTAAAATGGAAGTTTAAGTATGAAATATATTTTGCCGTTGTTCACCAAATTTACGAAATTTTCTGTATTGTCTCCTCAATAAGTTGACAGTCGTAATCAGTAAAAGAATTTTAGCGAACTTGTCCTAGGTTTTTATCAATACATTTTAACATAAAATATCGCTTGTCTCCCGATCTGACACTGTCATATAGCAATGTGCAATCTGTAATACTGAATTGCAGGCTATATTGAAATACAGGAGGAGGGGAACTGATGGGCTGCATGTTTCGACAAGTTCACCCTTTGAGAGCATTTAAGTAGTGGGGAGAATCTTTTTCTTAACTGCTGTTAATGTATGATATTCACAGCATTGCATTTAACTTTAAAACATGAAAAAATAAATGCAAACCATTTTTGTTTTCAGGTGTAAAGGAAGCACACAATATCGAGTACTAAATGTGATGAATGCAGAGCGATACTGTTGGTTCTTAATTTAAGTGATGATAACGAGTGTATACCACAAGTTCTGAATACTGAAGCATCATCCAATAGTTTGAGCTAATCCATCGAGTCGCTGCTACGGGAAATTGATGACTGCAGATTGTTGGTGTATTCATGAAATCTGCTAAGCACAGATGTCCTAAATATTCTAGAACAAACTATTCCGAAATAGATTACATTGCTGCAGTTGCAGGACTATGGATTCAGCGGGAATGAATCTGTGCATGCTTCTTACATGTTCGAGAGACTTAAGATTAAAAATTTCTGTCAGCTACTTCTTGAAATTTATAAAAAACTCTGTTACCAGTGTTGTAATTTGAACGCAGTTCACTGGTATTTGCTTACTTAATAACTGACGCTGGATTTATGTTAGACGACACACAGGTTTGACAAATTGCCTGCAGTGTTTCATCAGAGTGATGCATTTATTTCTAAGGGTAGCTGTTGTGACACGCATTTTAAGTAGGATAGAGAGTAGCAACTTGATGAACCTTCCCTATTAAACTGTGATGAGGGGTTATAAAAGGCGACATAAAATAATTTTCTCCTTAGTGAACTGTAGGTGTTTTTATTTCATATGCAAATGTAGAGTCATAATAGTAATGAGGCTTCTGTATTTTGATGCAAGTACCTAACAGGCTCAGATACAATGCCTGGACACCTTTATGTAACATGGAAGGTCTACATATCATACTACTTGAAATTAAATACTGTTTAGAGACTTAACGTTTATTTTAATTTCAGCTAATCTTGGATATACATATAAGCTCAGGTAGGCCTGCAGTGCGGTGCTAACTGACGATGAAATTAGGTACACGAGATAAATACAGCACCAATGTAGGAAAATTAAAGGTCGTGCACTGGTTCTGGGGCGAATGAATGAGGCGATTAGCTTTACAGGTATTAATAAATTTTTAACAGAACCTATACTTGTCCTCCAAAATTCAAATGCACTTCAAGACATATAAATACCTGAGGAACAGTGGAATAAGCAGCAAACAGGTAGATAGTAACTGTGCTAGAACAGAAAACTGTTGTACTGCATAGAAATGAATAAAACTGTACTGGCAAAGCAAATGGAAACACCTTTTACGTTGGGCGGAGAATTTTCCCCGAGTTTGGTGCGAGATGAGTAGCGGTGTAAATAGGCGCTTCCTTTGGGCACGGCGTCGTCGAAATGACCCCTCTCGAATCCAGCGTAGAGCACTGACGCCGGAGGCAGGAAGCGACGAATTCGATTACATTTCAGAATTCGGGAGCCAAATAACGCAGCAAACGAGCGCAGCGCCCGAGCCAGAGCCAGCTGCAGGCTGCCCGTGTCCGACACAGAACGCCACTCGGGCCGTGCTGCGCAATTAGGCCCGCCCATCCCCGGCCCACGCCACCCCCCGCTGCTCAGAGCCAGCCGATATTTGTGACGACCGCCGCCGCCACGCCGAGAATAATTTTTGCACCAGTCAGCGAGGTCGTCGCCTGAAGGAGGTGCACCTTCCGGTGAAAGCTTAATGGCCCATGGATCTCCGGCAACAATACATACGAGCGTAGAGACTGAATTACGCAGTCCTACCTCCTGCTGCTAAAGAGCCAAATTATTCGCCCCGGAAAGAGATTTTTATGAAACACAGTAATAACGGGAACACTGCAACTTAATAATATTTCTTGTAAGCCAAATTTTTCTGGAAGGTTACCATAACTACTACAAAGCAGATACATAGTAAGTAGAGGAATATTTTTTTGTATAATGACGCAGATATCACTGAGAACTATCTTCAATGAGTTCTTCACAGTTTTCAAAAGGTCACTGGGGGCACTACTTGTACATCCCTTTATATCCAGTTCGTCAACTTTGCAATGGCTTCTATAATCTCTCAGCGTTAGGTCTACCCTTTATCTGGCCACCTGAAAACTATATAGCACTTCATAGATGTACACTACCCTTCCGAAGCTCCGATACAGTCAGGCAAAGTACTGTACAGCTAGCATTCCCGAAATCAAGTGTTATCCTGACAAGGACGCAAACAAAATATCCTATAATGGCAACAACTAATATTCCAGAATTTAATCAAATGTACTTTGTTAGCGTTTACAGTAGTAAACATATCTAGCACGAGAACTAGAGATCCACAAGTCTGTTATGTAGTCGGCCTAATGGTCATTAGTGGTGATTAGATAAATTACACACTGGACCTAGCAAAGCATGTGGATAGCGTTCCTTCTGGTATTCAATGTCAGGAAATCGGCTGTCACCTATGGCTACACTTAAGAGGATTATGGCATTTTCTTGAATCATACAAACACTTCATGTTAGTACAACCTCTCCACAGCCTCTAAGTTCAAATGGTTCAAATGGCTCTGAGCACTATGGGACTCAACTGCTGAGGTCATTAGTCCCCTAGAACTTAGAACTAGTTAAACCTAACTAACCTAAGGACATCACAAACATCCATGCCCGAGGCAGGATTCGAACCTGCGACCGTAGCGGTCCTGCGGTTCCAGACTGCAGCGCCTTTAACCGCACGGCCACTTCGGCCGGCAGCCTCTAAGTCCCATGTAATTACATTACACAGTGTAAAGCCGTACAAACACATTTCAAATAAGCCGTCAAAAGACTCAGCACCTTTCTTTTTGAAGGTCTGTTACGCATTGACAATAAGCCACTCCACTGGCCGAACTGGAATGGCTTTCTTTGCTTTATGTTTTAATAATGGTCACATGTTTACGAAGTGGTTTTTGATTCTCACATTAACTGTATATTTTAACGCTTTATTTAATCCACCGATCAAGATTTTTTTGCTTTGTTCCATATCCCAAATTATTTACTTTCGAAAGTACCTGTTCAGATGTTCAACCTGTCATAGTCGCTCTGTGTCTTCCCTTAAAGCGATGGGCGAAAGAGTATAAGCTCCGCCCACTATCTCGATACAAGTAAACGAACCTTGAACTTCTCCACAACTCCAGCGAAAATTAATATTTGATGCGTCGTCACCCAAATTCCATTCACGTCAGTATTGTAAAGTGAGCATATCTAAGCAGTGTTTGGCACAAATTAGATACGTGGACCAGTCACAATAATGTAGCCAATCGATGTCAATATGTAATAAGCATTCACAGATCGCAGGTGGGGGTACTAGCAAAGGAAGTTACATAAAGCGTGTCGGGAGGACACGGATAACTGTGCAGACGTAGTCGTAACGCAGTAACGGAGTGATTTATCTGAGGACTAAATGTGTACGACCACTGGGTTTCAGGCCGAGGGTGGAACCTGTTAGCATGGCGCTGTGGTTAAAGTATGCCTTGCATATTAAATGGCTCTATCCACTACCAGCGCGTAGGCAACTGTGGTGCACCGCACGCCATTAATGACAGGTGAGCGATTGCTGTGAAGATATGTTCTGGTGAATAGATGTGAAACTGGTGAGCAGCTAACCACTCACATGCACCAAGAGGTTACAAATAATGTCTCCCCCATGATCGTTCAGTGAACGTTGTTGCGTACGGTCCTCCGCAGCAGGCACCTGGTTAATGCACCTGGTGTTCATCGGCGACGAAAGTCGGAATCTGCACGTCAGTTACAAAACTGGACGTCCACTGAAGAGGAGAACACGGAAAGTAGCATCAACCAAATTCCCAGCGACTTCGCTCAGTGCAAGAGGAGACAAAATAAGGGAACATGTATCTCAGCTTCTCTGTAGGTACTCGACAGTTTAAAAAAAAAAAAACGACAGTCAAAATATTCGAGGTATTTTCGAGGTATGTAAGAAACTATCAGCCTCGATTGCTGTAACCAAACCAACCTTTGCCTAGGTTTCAGCCCAAGTAATTGTGCCTTCTTCAGAAGATAAACCTATTTCTATAATATATGTACTAGGGTATGGTCTAGAAATAAAACTCAGACAGCCTGAATAGGAGTAGTCACATTTCAAAAATGCGGTACATAGGTACTAAGTCACCAACAACACTTAACGTAAGCTCCGGAGACCGCCTCGTTTCCATGGACGCCGTGCGGTGAGCCTCGGGAGCTCACGTGAAACTAAGTAGACCTAGACGAAACGCTGCATATCAATATGCCGGGGAACGTGGCGCATGTCTAACTGAGACCCTGACTGTCAAAGATAAGATATAGAATGGTTGAATATCTGAAACATAAAACCTCTGCACCAGGTTCTGACTAAAATGTAACAAACATGGCATGGATTTATATGAGTGCGAACACACTACCCCGATTTACACTACTAAAATATATCGGCCCTTTCACAACGAATGCTGCATGACGCAACCATCGTTATTAATAAAATATGACATAAAACAGCGAAACTGTAGCATGTAAACGTCTAAGTGCAATAATTTAGAATAACCTGTACACAGATTGTCGAGTAGGTGTTTTTATCAGTTGATGTAGATATACTTCTTATTGCTGACAAGATCTGAATGAATAATGTTATCAAGATTAATTTTTATCTTATTACTAAAAATAACGCGTGAGTGAACGAACAACGTCACTTCATCGCCATGTACTAGCAATTGACCAGCATAGGTCAAGTTAGGTTTACGTGCAAAAAATATGGTACTTGCGTGAACGGACGTACAACGCCCTTACATCGCCCATGTACTCTACTGACCGACAGAGGTCAATTTCACTACGTGCTACAAAAGAGAATTACCGCCTCTTATACACTCCTGGAAATTGAAATAAGAACACCGTGAATTCATTGTCCCAGGAAGGGGAAACTTTATTGACACATTCCTGGGGTCAGATACATCACATGATCACACTGACAGAACCACAGGCACATAGACACAGGCAACAGAGCATGCACAATGTCGGCACTAGTACAGTGTATATCCACCTTTCGCAGCAATGCAGGCTGCTATTCTCCCATGGAGACGATCGTAGGGATGCTGGATGTAGTCCTGTGGAACGGCTTGCCATGCCATTTCCACCTGGCGCCTCAGTTGGACCAGCGTTCGTGCTGGACGTGCAGACCGCGTGAGACGACGCTTCATCCAGTCCCAAACATGCTCAATGGGGGACAGATCCGGAGATCTTGCTGGCCAGGGTAGTTGACTTACACCTTCTAGAGCACGTTGGGTGGCACGGGATACATGCGGACGTGCATTGTCCTGTTGGAACAGCAAGTTCCCTTGCCGGTCTAGGAATGGTAGAACGATGGGTTCGATGACGGTTTGGATGTACCGTGCACTATTCAGTGTCCCCTCGACGATCACCAGTGGTGTACGGCCAGTGTAGGAGATCGCTCCCCACACCATGATGCCGGGTGTTGGCCCTGTGTGCCTCGGTCGTATGCAGTCCTGATTGTGGCGCTCACCTGCACGGCGCCAAACACGCATACAACCATCATTGGCACCAAGGCAGAAGCGACTCTCATCGCTGAAGACGACACGTCTCCATTCGTCCCTCCATTCACGCCTGTCGCGACACCACTGGAGGCGGGCTGCACGATGTTGGGGCGTGAGCGGAAGACGGCCTAACGGTGTGCGGGACCGTAGCCCAGCTTCATGGAGACGGTTGCGAATGGTCCTCGCCGATACCCCAGGAGCAACAGTGTCCCTAATTTGCTGGGAAGTGGCGGTGCGGTCCCCTACGGCACTGCGTAGGATCCTACGGTCTTGGCGTGCATCCGTGCGTCGCTGCGGTCCGGTCCCAGGTCGACGGTCACGTGCACCTTCCGCCGACCACTGGCGACAACATCGATGTACTGTGGAGACCTCACGCCCCACGTGTTGAGCAATTCGGCGGTACGTCCACCCGGCCTCCCGCATGCCCACTATACGCCCTCGCTCAAAGTCCGTCAACTGCACATACGGTTCACGTCCACGCTGTCGCGGCATGCTACCAGTGTTAAAGACTGCGATGGAGCTCCGTATGCCACGGCAAACTGGCTGACACTGACGGCGGCGGTGCACAAATGCTGCGCAGCTAGCGCCATTCGACGGCCAACACCGCGGTTCCTGGTGTGTCCGCTGTGCCGTGCGTGTGATCATTGCTTGTACAGCCCTCTCGCAGTGTCCGGAGCAAGTATGGTGGGTCTGACACACCGGTGTCGAACGGTTCTTTTTTCCATTTCCAGGAGTGTATTAAAGTCTGTGTTAAATATATATGATAAAACGTGTTTGACCCGAAAAGACCCTTGACTTTGGAAATGGCATGTTCTTCACAGGGAAGAATTAAAAAATAATAAAAGATAGCTACTAATATGGCCATGTGCATAACATAAATAGACAAGGATGAAGTCGTCTTCTTATCGCTTACACTGATTGGAGAAAATCATCAAGACTAATTTTTTATCTTATTACCAAAAGTAACGCGTGATTGAACGAACATCGCCACTTCATCGCCATGTAATAGCAATCGACCAGCATAGTTCAAATAATGTTTACGTGTAAAATATATGGTAGTTGCGTGAAGGGACGTGCAACCCCCTTTCATCGCCCTTATAATCTATCGACCGGCAGGGGTCAGTTTCACTACGCGCTACAAAAGACAATTACCGCCTCTTATATTAAAGGCTATTGT
The DNA here is from genome assembly GCF_023864345.2 of Schistocerca serialis cubense. Classification (NCBI taxonomy): domain Eukaryota; kingdom Metazoa; phylum Arthropoda; class Insecta; order Orthoptera; family Acrididae; genus Schistocerca; species Schistocerca serialis. The sequence continues at coordinate 36,653,743 of NC_064640.1, forward strand.
TAAAACGATATGATATTGATATGATAAAAAGTGCTTGACCCGAGACTGCACCTTGGAAAATTTTTAATGGGCACTTGACATGAGAAAACGGCATGATCTTCACAAGGAAGAATTAAAAAGAAATAACAAGTAGTTACTAAAATGCCCGTGTGCATACCATTAACGGAAAAGGGTCAAGCCGTCTCTGGCCGGCCCGAGTGGCCGAGCGCTTCAAGGCGTTACAGTCTGGAGCTGCGCGACCGCTACGGTCGCAGGTTCGAATCTTGCCTCGGGCATGGATGTGTGTGATGTCCTTAGGTTAGTTACGTTTAAGTAGTTCTAAGTTCAAGGGGACTGATGACCTCAGAAGTAAAGTCCCATAGTGCTCGGAGCCATTTGAAATAAGTCGTCTCTGGATTGCAGCTATAAATAAATGTAAAGGGAATTACCCTAAAAGGTCGAGACGGACCAAGTAAACTTCATCTTGTCACCTGAGGCTCCATTTCACCGTTCGTCGGTTAGTAACCACTTACATAAATATGACTATTGTCTATGGGATAGACACGGGCATCTTAATAATTGAAACCATGTGTGCCATATTATGTAAGCACCGTATGTGGAAAGACCACCTGATGGAAATCTTATACCAAAATGTTAAGTGGTCAACCGCACGCATGCAAGCTACTTCCTTAAGCAATATCTAAAATAAAGTACATCAAACACCGACCATCTGTGTCACACCGCCACCGAAATACTGCTCGGCTCTTGCGCATCAACCATTGTCTGGACATGATATTCTAAATAATGGCTTAAAACATTCAGAAGAATCCCTGTTTCTCAACTGAAATTGATCATTAAGGAGGTTATCCATATCAAATTGCAGATCTTTAAAAATCTCCATCTCCTCCAGGATGTTGACCACTAACATTTTTGTTTAAGATTTCCCTCAGGCGCTCTTTCCATATACGGTGCTTACATAATGTGGCACACATGGTTTCAATAATTAAGATTCAGGTATCTATCCCATAGACAATAGTCATATTTATTTAATTGGTTACTAGCCCACGAACGGTGAACTGGAGCCTCAGGTGACAAGATGAAGTTTAGCTGGTCCGTCTCGACCTTTTAGGGTAATTCCCTTTACTTTTATTTATAGCTGCAATTCAGAGACGACTTGATCCTTGCCCAATTATGGTATACACATGGCCATATTAGTAGCTATCTGTAATTTCATATTAATTCTTCCTTGTGTAGAACATGCCGTTTTCCCATGTCAAGTGCCCATAAAAAATTTTCCAAAGTGCAGTCTCGCGTCAAGCACATTTTATCATATCTATTTAACAATAGTCTTTAATATAAGAGGCCGTAGTTCTCTTTTGTAGCACGTAGTGAAATTGACCTCTGTCGGTCAATAGAGTACAAGGGCGATGTAAGGGCGTTGTACGTCCGTTCACGCAATTACCAAATTTTTTGCACATAAACATAACTTGACCTATGCTGGTCAATTGCTAGTACATGGCGATGAAGTGGTGTTCTTAGTTCACGCGTTATTTTTAGTAATAAGATAAAAATTAATCTTGATAATATTATTCATTCAGATCTTGTCAGCAATAAGAAGTATATCTACATCAACTGATAAAAACACCTACTCGACAATCTGTGTACAGGTTATTCGAAATTATTGTATTTAGACCTTTACATACTACAGTTTCGCTGTTTTATGTCTATTTCATTAATAACGATGGTTGCGTCATGCAGCATTCGTTGTGAAAGGGCCGATATATTCTAATAGTGTAAATCGGGGTAGTGTGTTCGCACTCATATAAATCCATGCATAGTTTGTTACATTTTAGTCAAAACCCGGTGAAGAGGTTTTTATGTTTCAGAGTTTCAACCATTTATATTTTATCTTTGACGGTCATGGTCTCAGTTAGACATGCGCGGTGTTCCCCGTCATGATGATACGCAGCGCGTCATCTGGGTCTATTTAGTTTCACGTGAGTTCCCGAGGCCCACCGCACGGCGTCCATGGAGACGAGGCGCTCGCCGGAGATTAAGTGTTGGTGGTGACTTAGTACCTATGTACCGCATTTTTAAAATGTGACTACGCCTATTCAGGCTGTTTTAGTATTGTTTCTAGACCATGCCCTCCTAGACATATTATAGAATCAGGTTTATCCTCTGAAGAAGGCTCAATTACTCAGGCTGAAACCTAGGTAAAGGTTGGTTTCATTACCGCAATCGCGGCTGATAGTTTCTTTTACAGGGTGGTCCATTAATCGTGACCGGCCCAATATCTCGTGAAATAAGCGTCAAACGAAAAATCTACAAAGAACGAAACTTGTCTAGCTTGAAGGGGGAAACCAGATGGTGATGTGGTTGGCCCGCTAGATGGCGCTGCCATTTTTAAATAGGAACTCCCATTTTTATTACTTATTCGTGTAGTACGTAAAGAAATATGAACGTTTTAGTTGGACCACTTTTTTCGCTTTGTGATAAATGACGCTGTAATAGTCACAAACATGTGGCTCACAATTTTAGACGAACAGTTGTAAACAGGTAGGTTTTTTAAATTAAAATACAGAACTTAGGTAGGATTATACATTTTATTTAAGTTGTTCCAATGTTATACATGTAGCTTTGTGAACTTATCTTTTCTGAGAACGCATACTGTTACACCGTGATTACCTGCAAATACCATATTAATGCAATAAATGCTCAAAATTATGTCCGTCAATCTCAATGCATTTGGGAATACGTGTAACGACATTCCTCTCAACAGCGAGTAGTTCGCCTTCCGTAATGTTCGCACATGCATTGACAATGCGCTGACGCATGTTGTCAGGCGTTGTCGGTGGATCTCGATAGCAAATATCCCTCAACTTTCCCCACAGAAAGAATTCCGGGGACGTTAGATCCGGTGAACGTGCGGGTCATGGTATGGTGCTCCGACGACCAATCCAGCTGTCATGAAATTGTAAGGTGTCAGGCAAATCCAACACCTTCCATGAAAACCCTGACATGATAAGCAAATCCGGCGGTATGTCACATAGCTCCGAATAAATCCTGACATTAAATTAACCAAAGTAATACGATCGACGAGTGAGCAAATGGAATACCACAGACTAACACAAAACGCCTAAATGCATGTCATACCTTCCCACCGTGAAACAGACGCAGTTCCGAGGAAAGAAACGAGAACAGAAGCCGAGAGCAGAACCGTGTTAAGCTAGAAAGCCCTACCATAAGGGACGGACACCCGCATCGTCTACTGACCGCCAGGACCAACCCCCAGCCCATGTTAAAAGATAGAGCCCTCCAGAAGAACAGTATAGATCTTACGATAACACTAAAAGGGCCACACCAGCTGCAAGTTTTAGCGTGAGACTTTTTCGCGTCTCTGTTACGTTGCAAACGTTAAAAACATTGCCCCACCACGAAAAGTATAACGTTTCTCATTGGATAGACAGAATTTTTGTAGGCGGAGCTTAAGGTTAACATTGAGACCCTGATTGGTCAGTTGAAAACACAGCCAGATAGCTTTTTTTAAACCAACTTCGGTAAATTGTAGTAAGGGGTAGTTAGGAGAGTTGCTTCCGAGACGCCGAGGAGTGGAGCTGCACCGCCCGCTGCCCCCTGACGCTGCCTAACCAACGACAAGGTAATGGACGCACGCGATGCCGCATAACAGCGTTTAGAGCTTCACTCAGAACTGCAAAAGTCTCATCTGTTACACCCCCTTTTTGCGTAATACTAGTGTCGATCGTCAATTAAAGCTCATGGTATTCACATTTGCTACTTGAAGTTAAAATCTGAAACGCGATGATTTTTCTGTTATATAATTATTGAGAAGCCACATCCGCCACTGTAATTTACGATAAGTTAGATAAATAATTAAAGATAATTGAGGGTCACTGTAGACCATTTTTATAGTTTTCTCTTTTATGAAACTTAACTTAAATCTAGATTATAGATGTGATATCGCACAGGTCATCCTTCGATCCATTGTAGAACTTGGAAACCCATTCAGGGAATATTCGTTCACATATTTGTTGAACGCAGTTGGTTTTTATCATCCTGTATTAAAATACTTCCTTTTATCAATAGTGCAATTTATAAACAATGTTTTGTGAGTAGAATAAAATTTCCAATGGTAAACTTAACTGCATTTTCGACGTTATTTTACCAGCTAACTAAAAATAGGAAATCCTTGAACCCCTGCCACTAAATTTAGCTAGTATTAAGATTCTTTTACAAGGAGTGCAGTGGAGCTGACGCTGAAATCATTAAGTATTTGATTATGTCATCGCTAGTCTCACTGAACTCTTCTGAACTCTACATATCATGTGTGGTCTGGCGTCTCCTTACCAGCAACAGGTCCCAGGTTCAAACTAGTCAATTCCCTAAAAAGCACGCTCAGAGCGTCGTTGCGTGAAAGTGGTAGGGGACGACTTAGAACAAACAGACACCATCAGAATTTTAGAAAATATGCTATTCAATACCGCTTCAACCACACGCGAGCTATGTGCCGAACATCCATCATGTTGGAAGTACATCGCCATTCTGTCATGCAGTGAAACATCTTGTAGTGACATCGGTAGAACATTACGTAGGAAATCAGCATACATAGCACCATTTACATTGCCATCGATAAAATGGGGGCCAATTATCCTTCCTCCCAAAATGCCGCACCATACTTTAACCCGCCAAGGTCGCTGATGTTCCATTTGTCGCAGCCTTCGTGGATTTTCCGTTGCCCAATAGTGCACATTATGCCGGTTTACGTTACCGCTGTTGGTGAATGACTCTTCGTCGCTAAATAAAACGTGTGCAAAAAATCTGCTATCGTCCCGTAATTTCTCTTGTGCCCAGTGGCAAACTGTACACGATGTTCAAAGTCGTCGCCATGCAATTCCTGATGCATATAAATATGGTACGGGTGCAATCGATGTTGATGTATCATTCTCAACACCGACGTTTTTGAGATTCCCGATTTTCGCGCAATTTGTCTGCTACTGATGTGCGGATTAGCCGCGACAGCAGCTAAAACACCTACTTGGGTATCATCATTTGTTGCAGGTCGTGGTTGACGTTTCACATGTGGCTGAACACTTCCTGTTTCCTTAAGTAACGTAACTATCCGGCGAACGGTCCGGACACTTGGATAATGTCGTCCAGGATACCGAGCAGCACACATAGCACACGCCCATTGGGCATTTTGATCACTATAGCCATACATCAACACGATATCGAACTTTTCCGCAATTGGTAAACGGTCCATTTTAACACGGGTAATGTATCACGAAGCAAATACCGTCCGCACTGGCGTAATGTTTCGTGATACCACGTACTTATTCGTTTGTGACTATTACAGCGAAAAATGTGGTCCAACTAAAACATTCATATTTCTTTACGTACAACACGAATATGTAATAAAAAATGTGGGTTCCCATTTAAAAATACGCAGTTGATATCCGTTTGACCTATGGCAGCGGCATCTAGAGGGCCAACCATAGCGCCATCTGGTTTCCCCCTTCAAGCTAGACTAGTTTCGTTCTTTGTAGTTTTTCGTTTGATGCTTATTTCGTGAGATATTTGGCCCGATCACAATCAAAGGACCACCCTATATATTTGATTATCACGATTGCTGACCAGGCTGCAATGTTGAAAGTACTATAATTTTCGAGGTACTTTGTGTAACTTTTACAGCGCAATATCCTCAGACGATATGTTAGCTCAGCGGACAGCCTGGCTTCCGTGGCCACCCAGAAAGTACGTGCAGTACTTATGCCTGCGGAGCAAGTCAGCTCGTGCTTGTTTACATCGTGACTTAGCCTACGCAAGTTGTTTCGCTCACTGAGAATAAGTTCAGAAATCGACATTACTTTTCAACTTCTGTCCGGCATATGCTCGGCGGGAATCATTGATGTAGAACGTTTCCTCCATGAGGAGGCGAAGATCCCATCATCGAAACTTCTGGATATCCATCTCTCGATTATAAGTAATATGGTTTACTTTAAAATGATCAATGACACTGCGTGCGGGGGCGTTTTAAACGCGACCAAACAGGGACTCCATTTCCGTCACGCTGACGGTAACGTTGGCGTGGTCGAAGTCGAATATGCGGGATTAGGCATTAGTACCATTCGCGTGCTCGAACTGCCATTGGAGGTACCTGCAGAAGATCCCACAGTGACTTTTCAGCCACACAATGTTGTACATGTTCATAAGGCAGAAGGCCTACCCTATACTTCATGAGGTGAGTCTGATCACAACTGATCTGCACAGTCGTGTTCTGTCTTACCTGACCATCAGGGAATGCTGGGCCATCATCTCATACGAGGGGGAGCCACATACTTGTTCTGGGTGTGGAAAAGGGGGCCACATGAAATCTGAATATCTGCAGTGACGGATAAAGCAGATACCGACTGGAATATTGGTACTTCTCTTGCCATCTATGATTCTTCCTATCACATAGGCGACGGTGCTTAAGTCGCCACTGGATGCCCGGCGGCTCTCGGAATCATGTGAGCTGCTGATCGATAGTGTCCCGATTCTTCCTGAGTCGATTGTGAACAAGGTCAATGACGATGTGACTTCAACCATGTACTCAATTCCGGTGTTTTCTGCGGCTGCATCAGTGGCCGACGCTAACGTCACACTGCGGTGAAACAAGCGTGGTATCTGTTGTGACTTGGCAAGACAGCCAGGTCACAATGAGAGGAAGCCGAAAGGCACGCGCTTAAACTCACGCAGATTGGCGTGAGGTCTGGAACACTTAGAAAAACGGACGCAGTTGCTGTAATACTTAACTTTAATCCATAATTGTAGAACATCTCTCTTGACGATACATGTTATAACCACAATATAAAATAATATCAAATGCTATGGCGCCTTGCTAGGTCGTAGCAAATGACGTAGCTGAAGGCTATGCTAATTATCGTCTCGCCAAATGAGAGCGTAGTTGTCAGTGATCCATCTCTGGCTAAGTCGGCTGTACAACTGGGGCGAGTGTTAGTAAGTCTCTCTAGACCTGCCGTGTGGTGGCGCTCGGTCTGCAATCACTGACAGTGGCGACACGCGGGTCCGACGTGTACTAACGGACTGCGGCCGATTTAAAGGCTACCACCTAACAAGTGTGGTGTCTGGCGGTGACACCACAGTATCATTGGAGAGGTACAGAGCAGTGCGAGTGTGCCGAGGCTTACCCCAGTTCACTGACAGTAGCGCCACGTCACCACAACGCGTCTGTGCGTAACACACAAGAACTGCACCATTATTTAAGAATTGAATTAAAATTCACAGTAGCTTTCCAAGCTTTGGTAGCATATCCTTTAGTATACTATTTGTAAACTGTCAATTTTCAAAATGATCAAATCAATATTTTTCCCTAAATTAATCTTTTTAAGAAAAAAAAGTGGCGCTACATAACACAGCTAGAAACCTAAAAACTGGTCATAATATCAAAATTAATTGGTACAAGTCTCAACTTGATTAAAGAAATATTTTGGTCAGAATCCGCATTTTTAAGAAAATTTGAAGGCGCTAAATTTTAGACTTAGAAATATGAAAATCTGTATGAAGCTTCAGTTCAAAACAAAAACATTAATTATGTAACCCCATTGAGCTACCTTTCATAGTTTTCGAATAATTTTCAGAAAACTAAATTTGGAACTAAAATGTCCTTATTGGTAGTAAATCGAATGTCTGTTATGTTATTGCTATAAAATATTGGTTACAGCACATGATGAAAGGTGTCAAATAATAGAGCTTTAACAAGTTTCGAAGCCTGGATGTAAATAATAACGAATACAAGGTCTCTTAAAGACGTAGTTCAGAGGTCATGTTCTTCTGTCAGTTCCGTTCTAAAAATTCTAGATGGCAAAGTTTAAACGCAAGTGAGCTAAACCTTTTTCTGTGATTTTAACCAACTTAATTTCATGCAGAGAAAAATTACGAAGATTCTAAATTAATACACAACTCTATTATAAAATATTATGTGTCTGAGAAAGTGCCCGTTTAGAGGCTGCTACCGTGAGCATTGGGCGGATGACAGCAGGTGTTCCCTTTGCCGTCCGCTGCGCCACATATATTAATACAGCCCAAGACGCAAGACTAGACTTCACTTCACACTCAGTCACTGTGCGACCCGCGTCCGTCAAACGCCGGAGTGCGCGAATCTTCGGATGACGTCAGAGACAGCGTGTTACTAAATGCATTTTTTCAGTAATAATAGAAAGTGAACTCTCGAGGACTGTACACCGTCCTGGATCGCTTAGATTTCACAGAAGTAACTGTTACTATACCTCCCGTAAGGTTAACAAAACTGTGTGGCAAGTGGTGACAGTTATTTTCCACTTTTGAGTCGAGCAATTATTTTGATTATCAGAATTGAGGGCGAAAGAAAAATTAATTGAAACTTACCACAGAAGTCGCCTCTGAACTGCTAATCGTGCTGTTTGGGATAGAGAGGTTTACTGTCAGTATTAACATAATGAAGATTACAATGTTGTGTGTTTGAAACGTTACCAAATATATATATATATATATATATATATATATATATATATATATATATATATATATCAATTAGAACTGAAAATATTCATTTATAATCATAGTCCTGATACCGCTGAGCAAATGACGACCAGAAACAATTCTTTCATTGGGCTGGACAAGACTGTGCACTTGCAACTGGGAACTATGGTCAGCATATTCTCCATCGCTTTCTGGCTGACCATAGAAATAGTTTCCCAGCTCTTGTAAAAGACGGCGAACAATATTGAAGTATTTACAGCAATTCAACACTATTGTAATAATTTCAATATTTCCTACTTTCTTATGAACGATTATATCTTATTATTATGATTATTATTGTTATTAACCTGCCGCCCCACACATGGTGCGTATCAGCTGGGAAACTGAACACTGAAACCAATCGGTAGAAGACAACGAACTCAGTAGGTACTAACAGGATACCGAAGTGAAATAGGCAGAAATCAGAGCGAGAACAATGCTAACTTTTACTCGCGAGTGAGGTACATAAACAGAGTTTTAGCAACTGTAACCTTGATCATGATGGAAGGAGAGAAGAAGACGATGGTAGATCGTGGCTGCCAGCGGGGCTGAGGTTAGAAGTAGACGGTGCGTCATCATGGAGCTGCGTGAACCGTGAGACACCTGCAAGCAGCTGTGTGCGCTCACCTGGTGTCCTGCCCCCCCCCCCCTTCTCCCAACACCCCTCCTCACAACCCACCGAGAGAGCTACAGCAGTAGGCGATATCCGCCGCCATTCTCACCGCCACAGCTGCTGCTGCCTACATTAGGTTGCAACGCGTCGCATCACATTTGCTGGTACACCACACCGGCACTATTTGTCGAGATCAAGCAATTAACTTAAGCAAGTATGTTTAAAGTATTTGTTAGTTGCTGTTAACAGGCTACTAAAAATGGAGAACTATTTGAAAGTTAAGACTGAAGCAGTCTCTGACAATGAATCCCCAGAATCAGAAACTGAATTTAATGAGAATGGTTCCGTCGAACCAATACAACCAAAATCGGAGAGCGATTTGTCAAGAGTAGAATCTGATTAGAAATTCGATGATACTGCAAAATTAGAACCATGACGAAGTAATTGAAGTTGAGGTCAAAAAGGAGATGACAAAAGTAACAGAGTTATCATGTCATTAAACTGAGCTTAATAATCTCAAATGCAGACAAGTCAGGAAATGCTAGAAACTCCTTTAAAGTCGGTGGAAATGCCAAGTGGCAATGTAGAGGCTCCAAATTGGATGCAATTACTGTTTGCTAAATTTGAATAGTATCATAAAGAGCTGAAGGATAGTAATAAAGAGCTAAACAGTAAAATTGAATCTGCTAGTAAGGAACTAATGGATATCAATAAAGAACTGAACAACAAGATGGAATCCATTACTGCAAAGTTAAATAGCAAGACTGAGTCTAGTAACAAAGCGTTAATGGATGAAACGACCTCAAAACTGAGTAGTTTAAATTATAAAATTGATGCTAATCACCATGATCCACAAAAAAAAAGTAGGTCAACAGCTAAATAAACTGCATAGTACTTTCGAAAGCGAAATTGACGAAGTTCGCAAAAATTTCATAGATGCAGATGAACTTCTGAAGGGGAGGTTGTCAGAGAGAATAGGCAACGAATTTTAACTTTGCTCTAACCGATTTGAAGAAGTAACTACTACAGTAAATGCTTGTCAAAAATATGTTAAGAAAGTTAAACCAGTTATGTGAGGATGTGGACAAAAGATGTTCTGACAGAGTAGAAACAGTAAAATTACAATTTGAAGAACTAAATTCTAATATTATTAACATAGAAAATAGAGTAACCTCTGGTTATTCTAGCAATATAATTGTACAACAGGTGACTTCAGTTGACGCCTTTTTCATCGGACGTCGTAAGTTTTTTTCGTTTTGATCCTGACAAACAAATTCAACCATTAGAGTTCTGGAACGATTTTGAAGATATTTTGCCTAATGCAAGGTCAGAGCGACAGAAAATGTTCTTCATGAGATGTCATTTGTCAGGAGGTTCTTTGGGTGGTCAGCTGACGTAATGATAAGATGATAAACTCTTTCTGAATTTAAAAATGCATGTCTTAATGAATACTGGTCACATAACTAACAAAACGATGTTTTAAGAGAGTTTTGTATGGGTAAAAAGTTTGCTCCAGGACGTGAGTCAGTAAAAGAGTTTTCTAGGAAGTGGGTTTCATGGCTGCCCCATCTGACAGAAAAGATGAAACCGTAAATAATTATCTTGGGACTAGAAGGTGAGCTGACTTAGTACTGGCAGAAAAGGATCATTTCCGCACCTAGGGACAATGTGGAAAGGTTCACTGAATATTTAGAGCGAGTAGAAAGAATAGCTGCTGCTGAGGATCAGATGCAAAATAATAACAGGTCTTCTAACAATCACGTAAACAACAGAAATAATTACAGTGGGAACATTAATGTTAGAAGTATGGAGATTCGAAATACAAGGTCTAAGTATCATAATCAAGGCCGTGGTAGAGGAAGAGGGGGTAGACAGTCACCACGCTTAAGAAACAGCAGAAGTGTAAACAATGTGCCGTTGAGACAATACGGAGAGCAAAATGCTACCCTATCTGATTCTGTATCAAATGAGCATAACAGACAACGTGTGGGAAACTAAATCCAGTCTATGAGGAAACTGGTGCTCACAAGGCGGAAACAGTAACACAGCCAGTAACAAAGAAACAGACCACAGTCAGCCAACACACGCAAACAGAAAACAGGGATAATGAAATAGAAACAGACAGTACCAGTGATGTGTTAAACCACTCTCATATTATAGTCGGCAACATTTTGGACACTTTAGATAAATGGGTCAAGGAAGAAAAAGAAATCGCTATAGTTAACAGTGAGGAAGAAATTAACGGGTTTTAGTATGATATGAACGAAGATCTGGTAAAAGCTTATATCTTCGACAATGATGGCAATCTGAATGCTAAAGTTGCGGTAGAGGAAGAAGAGTCAGTTTTGCAACGTTTTAAAGCGGAGGAATTGATAAATGAAGGGGATAGCAATAACAATGAGGTCAAGGAACCTGATAGCTGTGTTGTCTTGCCACAAACTGTAAAAGCCGGAGAGAGTATTATAGGTAGCAATGTTGCGCAGTGACACAGTTGATTACAGCTAGAGAATAGTTTAGCTGATGTGGAGCAAACGGAAGTAGAGGGAGTCGTCAAGTGCTTTGATTTAAAACTGGTGGACAGGTTGGAAAAGGCAGCTAAATATATAGAGACTGATGTACCCCAGAATCTAAGTGTGAATGTACTTGCAACTGAAGAAAACTACTTTAGCTGGAAACAAATTGAGAAGGATTTATTAGAAGATGTTTATGAGAGACCTGTTCAAAGAAATATAGCTCACCCTATTGTAAAAACTAACATCTCAGGAGTAACAGTGCGCTGTCTCCTTGACAGTGACAGTGAAGCAAGTGCTTTGTCCCAGGATTTTTTGGTTGTACTCCTAATAAGCATGAATTAACTGTCATGAAAGCAAGTGGTTTGAATGTAACAGGTGCTACGGGGAAAGTTTCTAGACCAGTACAACAAGAAGCTTGGATAGTAGTTGGTGTAACTGATGTCATAATAGGTCATCCTTATTTAATAGTGCTCGGTTTAAGTGTTGAGATATTAATAGGTACATATTTCCAAACAAAATATCAAGGGAGGATTGCTTTTGACCAGAACAACTGAGTTTTAACCTTATCTGACTCTCAGATAGTGAAAGAGCCTTTTATAGGAAGTTATATGGGCAGTAATAATGAAACCTGGGAACTGCCTATTAGGGTGATGAGGAATAAAGGGTACTTACAAGAAGATACTGAATTCAGTAATAATGTGCAAGATACTAATGCAGAAGGTAGCAATATTCTAAAAGAAATAGGTGCTAAGATACAGTCAACAAATCAAATTTCAGATAAGAGACCCTTGGACAGAAAAAGGAGGAATGACACAAAAGCTTCCCCCACTTCTTTTAGCACTGGTGAACTAGTATTGCTCAAAACTAAGGAAAAATCCAAGAAAATTTCAGTAGGAACAAAGAAGTTTATGCATGTTTATCAATGACCATTCAGGGTAACAAGTAAGCCTCTTGCAAACGCATACCGCTTGGAATATCCGAAGAGTAAGAAAGAACTAGGTCTACGAAATATTGTTGATCTGAAAAAAATTTAAAAATAACAGTAACTAGTTATTGTAGGGAATTTCCCACTCTTTGGCAGATACACGGTTTGGCGTACTGTGCTGTCCCAGCTGGATGAAACTTTATTTCTCTTTCAAGTTTCATTCCCTTCTTTTGTTGTGTCATGGTAAGTAAGGAATGTACGTCTTCATGTCGTATATATGCTATTAGTTTGTAATGTCTTCCTAGTGAATAAGAGTAATTCCCGAACATGACTATACCCAAATGAGAACTTACAAAAGAACGTGACAGGTAGGTTGCAGGAGTAAATTATAAATGTTTAAATAACAGTTGATAACTTTTGTGCAACAATAATAGAAAAAGTGGCTAAAGTAAACAATTAGTAAATAAGATCCATTAGAAGGGTTAGTAACTAAGAAACCCGGAACACTTTGCATTAAGAGAAGTCATTAGATCTGGGGTTTTCCTAAAATCTGAACCAATAGCCCCTTCATAAATTAGTAAAAAAATGGTTGAAATGGCTCTGAGCGCTATGGGACTTAATATCTGAGGTCATCAGTCCCTAGAACTTAGAACTACCTAAACCTAACTAACCTAAGGACATCACACACATCCATGCCCGAGGCAGGATTCGAACCTGCGACCGTAGCGGTCGCGCGGTATTAGACTGAAGCGCCTAGAACCGCTCGGCCACTTCGTCCGGTCCATAAATTAGTAATTTTCAGTTGGGAGTAAGGTTGTCTGAAGGTAAAAGAGAGTAATAATGTGGTACCGCGGGAGGCAAGCAAAGTGTTTTAATAATAATTAAAACAGATACGGGGAAGTGGTGTTCAAAATGGTTCAAATGGCTCTGAGCACTATGGGACTTAACATATATGGTCATCAGTCCCCTAGGACTTAGAACTACTTAAACCTAACTAACCTAAGGACATCACACAACACAAAGTCGTCATCAGGCAGAGAAAATCCCTGACCCCGCCGGGAATCGAAGACGGGAACCCGGGCGCGGGAAGCGAGAACGCTACCGCACGACCAAGAGCTGCGGACGAAGTGGTGTGATGATCACTCCAAATGTGTAAGTAAATAATAAGGTCAGTAGGCTAACGGAGGTAAAATATAGAGGGAATCATCGATATATTTGTTTAAATGAAAATGGGGAGGAACAGGAGAAACGAAGTCAGTAGGTTGACACATATGATAAAACGGTGAAATGTTGATGAGTAATTCATACATGACTCGTGAAAAGGTTTGAAAAGTCTTGCTCAGGAAAGATTGTCGTTTAACCGACAAATACTGACAACAAAATAAAATTAACGAAAGTGTTAAGAAAAGCAGATCGTAAAGTTCATATGTTAGAATAAAAACAGCTTTCTAATGATGCAGCAAAGTAACTGCTGTAAAACAAATGATTTCTTTAGCATACTAATCCGTACGATAATTAATCCAATGGAAGGAAGACCTTACAAAAGTTACTCAATTTTCTACGTAAAGCAATATCTAACTAATAAAACAAATTGCAAACTAACCCTAAAAGTTACTAATTAAAGAACATAAATTGACCTTCAGTACAACATATCTATGGTTCAGATATAAAAGAAAAGGGACCTGCAAAGTCTGTGAATCTGGCTTAATAATGAAGTAGAGTGTAATTTTTTCTGATGTTTCTGATAACTTATTGCTAATAATTCTTTCCGGAATCTTCTCAGTTATTGGAACTCTTGCAAGAAAATACATTATACAATGTGTTTTGTCCTTCCTTAGAGATAAGCTGAGAACAGAAGCTTAGGCTATATTATCTGATTCTCAGGGACATGGAGGCTTCATGAAAGGCAGCTTACAACTGTAGTGGAGAAGGAAGCAAGGACGACACAATCTACAGTGAACCTCCCACCCCACTTCCTTTTTGTAATGAAACATAATGTAGAAGTGCATTCCCAACCCCTACATTTAATGGTTAAGTTAAAGTGTCATATGGACGCTCACGTTGGTGCCTACTGTTGTGATGTAATAGATGAGTACTGAAAAGCGAACAATTCCATGTTCCTCTTTCAGGTAAAGACTGAAAACTTTACATAAAAAAGGAATTTTGTAACTATCGAAAATTTTGTTTCATGTTTCTATGTAATTTATATATATGGTTTGTAAAAGTCCATTATATCATTTTTCCTATTTATACATGTACAGTTATTTTTAAGTATAGTGTTAAGGAATTCTGCTAAGAATCTAGAGGTCAGCTATAATTACAACCCTTGTTTCTAATATTTAATTTTGTTTAAAAATAAAATTTTTCATGAAAATAAATAGGGAGTGATGTAGCGAAACAAATTCTGTATCATTGGAGAGATACAGAGCAGTGCGAGTGTACCGAGACTTTCCTCAGTTTACTGATAGTAGCGCCACGTCACCACGACCCGTCTGTGCATAGAACGTAAGTATTGCACCATAATTTAAGAATGGAATTAAAAGTTAAAGTTCCTTTTCCAAACTTTGTCAGCATGTGCTTTAACATATTGATTTGTAAACTGAAAAATTTCGAAATGATCAGGTCAAAATTTTTCCCTAAATACATAGTTTTAAGAAAAAAAATAAGTGGCGCTAAATAATAAAGCTAGAAACCGTAAAAACTGCTCATAATGTGCAGCTGTACGTCAAAATTAACAGGTACAAGTCTCAACGTGATTAAAGAAATTTTGGTCAGAATGCGCATTTTTAAGAAAATTTGAAGGCGTTAATTATTAGACTTAGAAATATGAAGATTTGTATGAAGCTTCAATTCAACATTAAAACATTATTTATGCAACCCCATTGAGCTACCTCTAATAGTTTTCGAGGAATTTGCAGAAAACTAAATTTGGAACGAAAACATCTTCATTTAGAGTAGTCTGAGTATCTGTTATATTATTGCTAGAAACTTTTGGTTACAGAACGTGATGAAACGAGTTAAATAATAGAGCTATAAAAAGTATCAAGGTCTGGATGTAAATAATAACAAACACAAGGTCTCTTAAGGATGTAGTTCAGAGCTCATGTTCTACTGTCAGTTCCGTTCTAAAAATTCTAGATGGCGAAGTTTAAATGCAGGCGAGCTAAACATTTTTCTGTGATTTTAACCAACTTAATTACATGTAGACAAAAATTACGAACATTCTAAGTTAATACACAACAGCGTTATAAAATATTGTGTGTCTTAGAAAGCGCCCATTTGGAGGCTGCTACCGTGAGCATATGGCGGATGACAGCAGGTGTTCCCTTGGCCGTCCGCTGCGCCACAGATATAAATACAGCCCGAGAGGTAAGCCTAGGCTTCACTTCGCACCCAGACACTGTACCATTTGCATCATTCAAATGCCATAGTGCGCGAAGCCTCGGATGACGTCAGAGACATGCTGTTATTAAACGCATATTTTCAGTAATAATAGAAAGTGAAGTCGCGAGAACTGTGCACCGTCCTGGATCACTTAGATTTCGCAGAAGTAACTGTTAGTGTGCCGCCCATAAGGTTAACAGAACCGCGTGGTAATGGGTGCCAGTTATTTTCCACTTCTGAGTCGAGCAATTATTTTATCAGAAGTCAGGGCGAAAGGATATTTAATTTGAGAGGTCACCTCTGAACTGCCCGTATTGCTCTTTAGGATAGAGAGATTTACTGTCAGTGTTAACACACTGAAGAATACAATGTTGTATGTGTGAAACTTTACCAAGTATATCTATCAATTAGAACTCAAAATCTTCGTTTATAATCATAGTCCTGATCCGGCTGAGCGAATGGAGAATAGTAACATTTCTTTCAGTAGACTGCATTTCGTCTCCTGTGGGCCATTTGATGCTGTGCTCGATATAGATCACTGGCTTTTGGTGTTCTCTGAGCAGTGCAAGTACGTGTGTACCCTGCTCCTTGGTTTGAGGAGTCGAGCATCACGGAAACTCAGCACCCAGCATCTGCAGGTACCTGATTGTTGCCAATATATCATTGAGACGTGGACAAGGAGTGAACGGTGTGTCCAGTCCCATGCAGCAGTGATGGACTGATGAGTGGAATGTGCCAAACCGACGCTGTGGTGCATATCTGTTACTTACAACAGGGTGGTGGCCGCTTGCCACAGACACACTACAGACTTCTACTTCAGGATCCTCCGCGACCTTCATGGCCAGCCACCTTCCCCAGAAGTTCGGACTGAAAGCACCAACGTTAAGGCGAAGCTACTGGTGATTACTCACCGAAACCTACAAGGGGCTGTGGTGTGTTATCGCAGACCTGATGTAGAGTGACGGGAGAATCCCTCGATGCATCAAATGGTTCAAGATCGCAGACAACACAGGGAAAACATATTCAAAGAACTCATAGATCACCATGCGTAGGGGATCACCTGCCAAGCCGGCATGTGGATAGCTTTGTCGAATATTATCGCCGAGACTACCGTGCTGATGATATAGTTGTCCTGGACTTGGATCCTTTCGTCGTGGACGTTGTACACGCCTTCATGGCTGAGGAGGGTATTACGTTAATGGAACCTTTCGCCTCAGAGGAGATCACTGCCGCTGTCTTCAAGCGTGCATTGTGCACGCCACCAGGCATCGATGGGTCCCATATTGAATTTTACCGTACGTTTTGTGGTTTCATGACTGCACGAAGGACGGAGATGTACAGGGTGATTCAAAAAGAATACCACAACTTTAGGAATTTAAAACTCTGCAACGACAAAAGGCAGAGCTAAGCACTATCTGTCGGCGAATTAAGGGAGCTATAAAGTTTCATTTAGTTGTACATTTGTTCGCTTGAGGCGCTGTTGACTAGGCGTCAGCGTCAGTTGATGCTAAGATGGCGACCGCTCAACAGAAAGCTTTTTGTGTTATTGAGTACGGCAGAAGTGAATCGACGACAGTTGTTCAGCGTGCATTTCGAACGAAGTATGGTGTTAAACCTCCTGATAGGTGGTGTATTAAACGTTGGTATAAACAGTTTACAGAGAATGGGTGTTTCTGCAAAGGGAAAAGTTCTGGACGGCCGAGAACGAGTGATGAAAATGTAGCACGCATCCAGCAAGCATTTGTTCGCAGCCCAGGAAAATCGACTCGCAGAGCTAGCAGAGATCGGCAAATTCCACAATCAACTGTATGGAGAGTCCTACGAAAAAGGTTAGTTATGAAACCTGAACGTCAACTACCCGAGGCGATGGATCGGCCGGCAGGCAGCCCGTAACAGAACACTTCATCACTGGCCTCCAAGAAGCCCTGATCTTACCCCCTGCGATTTTTTCTTATGGGGGTTTGTTAAGGATATGGTGTTTCGGCCACCTCTCCCAGCCATCATTGATGATTTGAAACGAGAAATAACAGCAGCTATCCAAACTGTTACGCCTGATGTGCTACAGAGAGTGTGGAACGAGTTGGAGTATCGGGTTGATATTGCTCGTGTGTCTGGAGGGGGCCATATTGAACATCTCTGAACTTGTTTTTGAGTGAAAAAAACCTTTTTAAATACTCTTTGTAATGATGTATAACAGAAGGTTATATTATGTTTCTTTCATTAAATACACATTTTTAAAGTTGTGGTATTCTTTTTGAATCACCCTGTATAATAAACTGATCAGGACTGCAGATGCGATTCCGCGAGCTTTTGTCAGGAGCATTATTGTTACCATTCAAGTACCGACATCTGGAATTACAGCAGGCAACTACCGTCCTATCATCTTATTAAATGCTGATTATTGTGCAGTTACTGTAGGCGCGCTGCTGGCCCCTCTTACCTCGTTTCTTTCCTACAGAGCAAACGACGCCAGGTGGCACAGTTAACGTCCAGGCAGCAACTGGAGACTGTGGCATCCAGAATGGTTCATGCTGCGCAAATTCTACCAATATCGATTACGACAGGACGTTGTAGTCAAGCGCCATTCGGATATTTTCTGACAGCTGGTTCCCTCTTCAATGTCCACCGTGATACACTACTCGCCCCCTCAAGTGCATGCGCGCTTCGTCTTACTGACGTATGCTGTCGTGCGGTGGTATTTTACGTGGCCACTATGTGTAAAAAATGGCACGGTGTCGAGGCTTCTATTACGCACCATTTACTTGACGTCTTGTGAAAGTGTCCCTCTCGCCGCCGGTTCCGGTCGGTAGCAGCATTCCCGCATTTGCACACATCGCGACATTCTTTGTTGGGACTACGTTATGCTCGTGCCGAACTCCTACGAATGCGCCGGCGGGAGCAAACGATTTCAACTTTGCTTTCCTGCCAAGTGTCGCCTGTAACGTCGTAGAACGCTCTGATTTGACGGCACGTACATCACAATTTCTTCCCGCCGCATAACAGGTCGACTTAGTATTGTGCAACCTTTGGGAAGTATCGAATTCATCAGCGTCTCTATGCCGTAGGACTAGCGGACTCTCCCCTTTGTGCCGTCTGCCGTTGTGTCAACGATAATCACCATGGCTTCAACCGTGTTGCCGACGTTACTGAGCCAGAGTCCTTTCTCTGTCTAGTGGTGAATTATTTTCCTGCCGCAAAGTCTCGGGTGGTTCTCTGAATATAAGGCTGGACCTTGGTGTATCTGTATGGAAATCATCATCACTCGCGCCTCGATTTTTAGCGGTGCTTGCAGATTGCACATGCCGACGTTACAAGCTGTTCCCGTTATCGTGCGTATTTTGCAGATTATCTTAATAGTGTTTTCACCACTCGCCCAATAACTCGTCATGTTCCCGGCTTGGCAGGCGTTCGGCAGAATCGGGACCGAAACATGACGTGCCTGCTCCTTGGACTCCGTCCGCCTGCCATCCTTCATCTCCTCGCGGGGTTTTCAGGGTTCCGGAAGGGTGTACTAGCTTTACTTGGTTTTTCCAATGTACCATATATGTGCCAAAAAACGAAAAAAATGTGTGAATTGTTTGAAGGCATTCAAAAATTGTAATTACTTTGTCGCTTGAAAAAAAAACACAAAAAAAGGAAAAGAAAGGTAGAGCACTGACCTGCGAAAGGCAAAGATCCCAGAAAAGAAAAATGGCTTATTAATGTTAGGGCCCCTTTCGTAACCCGATTACTATTTTTATTTTTATTCTTTTAATTTATCTGTCCACGTCCGTAGAAGGTTACTACACAAACGTTTTGTATGACACTTGGGGATACAAGGGCGTAATATTACTTGTAAAATTATAAGTGGTTTTCGCAGTAACTGGCACACATGTGTTATTTAATGTATGTGTTTATGACTTATTTAGGGTTAACAACTTTTTTAAATCCTCATATTCTGATACTTCACTCCCCTGTCAATTCTTATATTAATTCTTAAATTTTATTCATACGGTTATTTTTCAAGAAGATTTCATGCATCCCCTTGGAAGATACCAATCGAAGAAACATTCGAAACACAGGTAGTCTGAACACCACGAACATCGCATTAAGGCAGGTTTGCCACAGTGACATTTCTTTGTATGAATCTCACCCGGGAAAGAAACGTCGTCAACACTGGCAAAGATTTCACGTGTTGGAAATAATTTCGCGACAAACGGGTAAATTTACCGAAAAGTGAACCTTGCAAATGATTACGAATGAAGATACACAACAGAAATTTCATCTAAGGCAATTTCAAATAATTTTCTCATTTTTTCCATTTCTTTATTTGTCATACGATTAGTAGATGAGTAAGGAAAACCGTATATCAGTACACTTCGAAAAACGTTCGTATAATAATCTTCTACAGATCTGAGTGTATAAATTACAACCAAAAATAAAAGTAACAATCGGGTGTCGAACACGGAGGCCAAAATTAAAAAGCCGCGCGGCTAACCCAGTGCCACCATTTTCGCTGAAAAATAAGGTATGGTAAAAGGTACAGAATGAATATCGAAAATTCCTCGAAACCTTTGACCGTCGTTTCTTCAGGCACGTCCAAGTATCTAGGGGTAAGCCAAAAGACGTGTTCGCTTATTTTGACCCCTCTTCCACGAGAAAAGTTTCTGGGAAATCAGTTTATGGCACTTTCCGTGTTCTCCTCGTAAGTGACGACAGGCGGCTTGTCAGATGAATTAGGTTTTATGCTCTATCAGACTCATGGTGCTTGGCGTGTATGGCGTGAACAACTGAAAGCGCAGTCCCTGCATCAGTTTTATGTCCTGGTGAATGTTTTCGTGGTTTTCTCTCTGTGACGATACTTAACAGTTAGTGCTGAGTAGTTTATCTTCTGAAGACCAGTCCATACGAGCTAATCTGTTACGACATACATAAATCTATTCAAAAGCTATTCCAAAATAATGTATATTGGCGACGAAATGTGCCACCAAAAACTTAGCTCTTACTTTGCACGTAACTACTTTTTTACCTCCACAAGCAAAATTTTAATGAAGCCTGGTGATCTACACGCTCCAAATTTTGTGTGAACAATAATTACAAATAAACTTTACATATTATACGAGAAATCCATCCAGAATAGTAGAAGTAACTCATTTAAATAACCCCCTGAAATTAATCCCCACATATTACGTAAACACGATTCGTATCCCTCTCTTCGGTAAATAATGAGATTAATCTTGTGCTACCGACCTCCTCGTGCCAAGAATTGTGTGCTTCCATACTTCATCATTTATAATTTAAATTTACCAAATTACCGCTTACACACATTCTAAAAGAAATACACATAATCTTACATTAATTTTCGTACTTACGTTATTGCACTCCACGTTTTTCATTCACAAGGTGCAACTCTGCCATCGTTTCCGCTAACATTTATCCCACCAGTGAGAGAATCTGTAGCATCTCTTTTTCTTTTATTTATTTATTTTGCTTGTTAAGAAAAGCTAAAATTCGCGCCCACTTTCCTCTTTCAGCAATTGACTCTTACGTTTAGAGGCAAAACTTGTGACTGCCGCTGGGACACCACAAATAAACTCAAGAAACGCACACTTTCTTTCCCCCTCAGCATCGATCATTTCACTTATAGCCCGCACATTTGTAATTTCGTCCCCCTGTAAACACTCTTCCCTCAAACGTTTACTTTCAGCGTCTGTTATTTCAGAAAATCTCAACTTCATTTCCCATTCCTAGATCCTTCTGATTTGCCACCAAATCATCTATAAACTTCAAATCACCCTCGGAATCTTCCACCTTACCATCCTCGTAAAAATCAAATATACTTTTCCCTTCCTCTGAAGTTAAGATATCGGTAGCAGCAGTATTCTCACAATCAACTGACAAATTAAAGCTTCGCCTTTCTTAAACAATTCTTGACTTGTTTCCCTCAAAACACTACAAATGCTTTCACAATTAACTCCATTAACATCCACTGATAACTCGAAGTTCTATACTAAAAACGTCTATCACATTGGCGTTTATATTATAGAACTCTCTAGTAATAACTCCGTCAACCTCCGCTGATGCACCATATAAATTGCCGCTACTACGTAATTCCACATTAGAATACATAGCAAACATTAATTCCGCCAAACACGGATCTAACCCTTTCTCCTTCACATTTTCTTCCCTATCCGATCAACTTTGGATTCTGATCTATCTTCTAACATTTTACTTTCACATTCATCCTTCCACTTCCTCTCATAATTAATGCTGTCATCATGAGGCATCGGTTCACTTCCACCTGTAGAAATAAGTATACAAATTCCTTTCTCCGAGCTATCTAATTCAGTAGCTTCAACATTCGCAGCTTCAGCACCTGAAACATATCTCTTACCTCCCTTCATCAATAAATCATCCACATCCTGCGAAACATCATAAAATTCATCACCAGCGG
The DNA here is from genome assembly GCF_023864345.2 of Schistocerca serialis cubense. Classification (NCBI taxonomy): domain Eukaryota; kingdom Metazoa; phylum Arthropoda; class Insecta; order Orthoptera; family Acrididae; genus Schistocerca; species Schistocerca serialis. Next base: position 36,676,167 of record NC_064640.1, read on the forward strand.
ACGAGACTACTACTATGCCGCTTTCACAAATACCTTCACATAATTCCCTTTACATGCCACACAATTCATCTTCATTTGACGAAATTACAGCTTCGTTGCCTTCACAGATAGCTTCACCTACTCCCTCTGATACAATGACATCTACATTCCTTTCACTGACAATACAATAATTGTTGCTACAGCCTAGTGCCTCATCGGAATTCTTCATGCATTTCACCAAAACCAAATTCCGATCCACCTACGCCTCTCTTCTGAGCACAGGATTTTCCACCAAACACACATCCATTCCATCATTTACCTCCCATTCGCAAAATATAATTGTCAGCCCCATGTCAAATGGTTCAAATGGCTCTGAGCACTACGCGACTTAACTTCTGAGGTCATCAGTCGCTTAGAACTTAGAACTAATTAAAGTGAACTAACCTAAGGACAGCACACACATCCATGCCCGAGGCAGGATTCGAACCTGCGACCGTAGCGGTCGCTCGGTTCCAGACTGCAGCGCCTAGAACCGCACGGCCACTCCGGCCGGCCAGCCCCATGTCTTCAATATCAAATTTCTCTACACATTTTACAGCCTTTCTAGCAGACTCTTTCGATTGTATTGCTTAAAATTATTCCCCATTCTATTGTCACTTATAATAACATCTATCTTTAACACTTTGACTTCTTTGACTTCTTCTCCGAAGTTTCGAGACACATAGAATTTTTAAAATAACATGTTCTTTCCGCGGCCGGTTTATTTCGCCATCTCCGGACCTGAGATGTGTAATCTCTGATTTCCCGACCTCGTATTCTGGCGTTGATGCTCCTGCCTCTCAAATCTTCGTTCCCTGTTTTGATTTCCATCTCCCCTTTGAAAATTATTAATATGATGATAGTTATTTCTGTTACGATCAATATAATTGCCGTTTTGGTACTCATTTCCCTGTGTACTGTTCCCATAATGTGGTTTGAAATTCAATGCCTGTTGAAGTTTCTCAGTAATAGCTAAAAATTTGTCAATAGAGCTTGTTGAACTGTGGACGAGATACCATTGTAAAAATTCAGGTAGTCTTCTCTTGAGAGTTGAAATGTCCGTCAACACTCCCAGTGCATGATTTATATGCGTTAACGTAGTCAGTTCACGCTCACAAAAATTCCGCATCGACCCAATTTCGTGTTGCAACTTGGTCCGTTTAGGAACTCATTCTTAAGACGAGCTTCTTTCGCCTCAGTCCAGAATTTGGTCAGGAAACAATTCTCATACATTTCATAAGTAGTAAACGACGCACTCAACAAATTTTCCCATGACTGGGCACTACCCTCAAGATGCCTTTTAACTAATTCAGTCTTTGCCTCTTCCGACATCCCTCTCATAAAAGTATTAATATAAGTAGCAAGAAAATCAAATGAATGATATATTCCATCATTTGCAACACACTTCGTCGTCCTTGAAGTAACCCATGGAACACCAACGACAGTAGTTGCTTGGTTTGCTTCTAAAGCACGTAATCCACAGAAATGCACACACACACACACACACACACACACACACACACACACACACACACACACACACACACACACACCCGCAAGCGCACGTTCACAAAGACACGTACAGACCCACAGGCGAGCGAATGTTGCTTTTTCATTAATTTTTCTCTAGTCTGCACGCCGTATATGTCTACATGGATAGTCTGCAAATCAGATTTAAGTGCCTCGCAAAGGGTTCATCGATCCACCTCCACAACAATTATCTGTTATTCCAATCCTGAACAGAGCGAGGAAAAAATGAACACTTATATCTTTGAATGCGAGCTCTGATTCCCCTTATTTTATTCATTTCTCCCTACGTAGGTCGGCGTCAACAATATATTTTCGTATTCGGAGGAGAAAGTTGGTGCCTGAAATTTCGTGGGAAGATTCCTCTGGAACGAAAAACGCCTATGTTTTAATGATGTCCACCCCAAATCCTGTATCATGTCAGTGACACTCTGTCCCACGTTTCGCGATAATACAAAACATGATATTCTTATTTGAAATTTCTCGATCTACTCTGTTAATCCTCTCCACTAAGGATCCCACACCACGCAGCAGTGCTGCAAAAGATGACGGACAAGCTTACTGTAGGCAGTTCCTGCAGTAGATCTGTTAAATTTTCTAAGTATTCTGCCAATAAAAAGCAGTCTTTGGTTTCCCTTCATCACAACATTTTCTACGTGTCCTTCCCAATTTCAGGTGTTCCTAATTGTAATTCCTAGATATTTCGTTGAATCTACGGCCTTTAGATTTGACTAATTTATGGTGTAATCGCAGTATAACTGATTCCTTTTAGCGCTCATCTGGATGACCTCACACTTTTCATTATTTAGGGCCAACTGCCAATTTTTACACCATATGGATATCTTTTCTCAATCGTTTTGCAATTTGTTCATCTGCCAACAACCTAAGACGGCTGCTCAGATGGTCTCCTAAATTGTTTATAGAGATACTGAACAGCAAAGCGCTTATAACACTACCTTGAGGAACGCCAGAAATCACTTCGGTTTTACTCGATGACTTTCCGTCAGTTACTACGACTGTGACATGTCTAACAGGAAATCACGATTCCAGACACATAACTGAGATGATATTCCATAAGCCACAAGCCACTTGTGTGGGTCAGTGTCAAAAGCCGTCTGGAAATCTAGAATCAATTTGAAATCTCTAGTCAACAGCGCTCTACATTTCATGTAAGTAAAGAACTGGTTGTGTTTCAGAAGAACGATGTTTCCTAATTCCGTGTCGACCTTGTGTCAATAGGCCGTTTTCTGAGAGGTAATTCATAATTTTCGAACATGATATATGTTCAAGAATCCTGGTGCATATCGACGTTAATGATATGAGCCTGTAATTTAGTGGATTAATCCTACTAACTTTCTTGAATATTTGTGTGACATGTGCAACTTTCTCGTCTTTCCGTACCGAACTCGGACGTTTGTAAATAGTTGTTAAGTATGGAGCTATTGCGTCATCATACTGAAAGGCACCTAATTAGCATACAACCTGGACCGGAAGATTTGCTTTTATAAAGTGATTCAAGTTTTTTCACTACTCCGAGGATGCCTACGTCTAAGTTATTCATTTTGATAGCTTTACTTTATTCCAATTCTGGAGTATTTACTTCATCTTCTTTAGGGAAGGAATTTCAGAAGGCTATGTGTAGATGTTCAGTAACACTGCTTTGGCAGCACTGTCGTCGGTAGTATTTCCACGGCTGTCGCGTTGAGAAGGCATTGATTGTGTCTTTTCGCTAGCATACTTCACATAAGACCAGAATCTCTTCGGATTCACTGCTTGGTTTCGAGACAAAATTTCGTTGTGGAAACTATTAGAACCATCTCACATTGAAATCCGCGCTAAATTTCGAGCTTCTGTAAAATATCGCCAGTCTTGGAGATTTTGCGTTCTTTTAAATTTGACATGCTGTTTTCGTTGTTTCTGCAACAGTGTTCTAACCCGTTTTGTGTACCAAGGGGGATCAGCTCCCTCGTTTGTTAATTTACTTGGTATAAATCTCTTAGTTGTTGACGATACTATTTCTGAGACATCAAAAGATAACCAATTTAGTATTGGAGGGAACGTGAAGGGTACAAATCGTAGAGGGAGATCAAGAGAGGAATGCACTAAGCATATTCAGAAGGATGTAGGCTGCAATAGTTATTCGGAGATGAAAAGGTTTGCGCAGTATAGAGTGCCATGGAAAGCTGCATCAAACCACTCACTGGACTGAAGATCACAACAACAACAACAATTGCTCTGAATTCGAGCCACATCTGGTGTACACTTACAATGTTAAATTCGGAAGGCGTGGAGATCGTCTCTAAGGAAGAAGTGAAGTTTTATCTCATTTTTTGAAGAAATATATTCTTCGTTTATTTTTGAAGGATTTGGAGGTTACAATATTCAACCTCGCCACGACAACCCTTTGTTGACTAATCCCTGTATCCGTTTGGATGATGAGATGTTTGACTTGCAGGGTGCTCAACTGCGCGGTCATCAGGGCCCGTATCCGTTTTGATGCTCGTTATTAGCTCAAGATTATTTGTTACTAGGAAATCAAGCGTGTTTTCATAACCGTTTACCAATCGCATGGGCTCACGAAGTAATAAAATAATTTTCAGAGAATGCGTTTAACACAATTTCGCATGATGTTTTATGCGTACCTCCGTTTTTAAACATATATTTTCAGCAACGTATTGAGGGTAAATTAAAGTAACCACTAAATATAATTCTGAGTCGGGTACGTGTCTAACATTACACTCAAGCTTTCTTTTAAACTTTCAGCAATGGTATCACCTGAACTAGGAGGTCGAAAGTTGGCAGAATGATCGAATTATTATTTTATTCCGGTTGCCTTGAACGACCTCTGCCCATACACACTCACAGGAACTACCTACTTTAATTTCACTACAAGGTAACTACTTGTAACAGCAAGAAACACGTCTCTTGCAATTGTATTTTGCTTACACTTTCTGAACACCATTACGTTCTTTGCTAAAATTTGGCAGAACTTATCTCCTGCTTCAGCCAGCTTTCAATGCCTATAACGATTTGAGCATCAGTGCTTTCTATTAGCGCTTGGAGCTCTGGTACTTTCCCACCGTAGCTAAGACAATTTACAACTGATATACCGATGGCTCTTGGATTTATGTTCTTCCTGTCTTCAACTTGCGCCCTATGAAACTGAAGCCCTTTTTGTGTTCCCCCGAGACCCTCTAACCTAAAAACCCATGCATTCCACGCCACAATGCCCTGCATCCCGTGTGGCCGTCTCCTATGTGTAGTTGATTCCTGAGTTATTCAGCGGAACCGGAAACCCAACCATCCTATGTCGCAAGTCGAGGAATCTACAGCCTACATGGCCGCAGAACCATCTGAGCCCCCGATTCAGACCCTCCACTCAGCTCTGTACCAGAGGTCCACAGTCGGTTCTGTCGAATAGCTGCAAATGGTGAGCTCTGCTTTCATCGCACAAGCAAGACTGGCAGCAATTACCACTTCTATTAGCCACTCGCAACTAGAGAGAATCTCTTCCCATCCAACTGATACACGTCACTGGTACCGACGTGAGCACCACCTGCAGTTGGCTGCACCCTGTGCTCTTCATGGCATCCAGAAAGAACAGTTTCACGTCTCGACTGATTCCACCAGGTATGCACCCGGAGTGCGTATTGGCTTTCTTCCCCTCCTTCGTCCCATAATGCGTCTAACGTTAGAATTCCCAACTACCAGTAATCCCACCCCCTGTGATTGCCCGGATCTTGCAGGCTGAGAGGTTTCCTCTGAAACAGGACAACGGAATGTATCAGTCTGAGGGACAGTGTCAGCCACAAGCAGCACCTAGAACCTGTTTGTCAGACTAATCAAGGAGGCCTGACGTGCGGTCCCCTGGGAACATTTTCGCCGCCTGCCACGTCCTGAGGCGACCTCCCACTCGACCACAGGTGAGAGGTCAACCTCAGTGAGAGCAGTAACTTGGCTGACCACCAGTGCAGACCAGCCAGCAGACTCAGACGTGCTGGACATCCGTCGGATTCTCACGGCCCAGCCCACGACAGAGATGCCCATCCACTGAAGCTTCAAGCTGTGTACCCGAAGCCATCACAGCCTGGAGCTGAGAGCAAAGTTTCTCCAACTTTGCTCCCATTTTCACACAGCAAGAAATCCCTATCCATACTAAATAAAGTGGAAAACTACACTACAAGCCAAACAAGGACAATCGACTCACGCTACAGTACTCTACTGTAGACACGGCCGTTCTATAGGTGGCTCTTTGAACCAAAGCAGTCGCGAACGGCGGAAGTATAGATTTGTGAGAGATTTAAGGAAAAGTAAGGGGAATAAATTTGCGCATACTGCTGCAGATTTCAGTGCTGAGTCATCAACGAGTGTCAGCATGCAAACCATTCAACGAATCATCATCGATATGGGGTTGCGGAGCCGAAGGCCCACTTGTGTGCGCTTGATGAGTACATGACACAAACCTTTACGCATCGCCTGTACTCGTCAGCAACAACATTGGACTGTTGATGACTGGAAACATGTTGCTTGGGCAGACAAGTCTCATTTCAAATTGTACTGATCGGGTGGACGTGTACAGGTAAGGAGACGACCTCATGAATTCATGGGCCCTGCATGTTAGCAGGGCTATGTTCAAACTGGTGGAGACTCTGTAATGGTGTGGGTCATGCTCAGTTAGAGTCATTTGGGACCCCTGATTCGTCTAGGTACAGCTCTGATAGGCGGCACGTACTTCAGGATCCTGTATGATCATCTGCATCCACTCATGTCCATTGTGCATTTTGACAAATCTGGGCAACTCCAGCAGGACATAATTTCTACAGAGTGGCTCCAGGGACACTCTTCTGAGATAAAACACTTTCGCTGGCCACCAAACTCCCCAAAGATGAATATTATTGGGCATGTGTGGGATGCCTTGCAGTGTGCTGTTGGGAAGAGATCTTCACCCCCTCCTACTCTTTCGGAGTTATGGATGCCTGGCAGGGTTCATGGTGTCACTTCCCTCCAGCAATTGGTTCAAGTGGCTCTTAGCACTATGTGGCTTAACATCTAACGTTATCAGTCCCATATAACTTAGAACTACTTAAACCTATCTAACCTAAGGACATCACACACATCCATGCCCTAGGCAGGATTGGAACCAGCGACCGTAGCGGTCCCGCGGTTCCAGACTGAAGCGCCTAGAACCGCTCGGCCACACCGGCCGGCCCCTCAAGGACTACTTTAGGTGTTAGTCGAGTCCCTGAGACGTCGTGTTGCGGCATTTCTGGCTGCCTTCAGGACCCACACGATCTTAGGCACGATCTTTGGCTTTTCACTGTAATATACACAGCCCTACATGGTAAGCTCGCTTAGGACTGCGCGTATTTGTGGAAAACAGACTGACTGCTTCAGTACCATTGCTCCATGCAATTGGCTCTCTAGAACTGGTACGTTACAAAATCCTGTTGTCCTTCCTTCAAATACAGTACCTCACGCGGCGCCATCACTCCCAAGGCTTTCGTGGACTGAGATACTCACTCCGAAGATCGTCAGTGAAACTTAAATGCTTCCCATGTAGCAGAGAGATCTTGGAATCGACCAGTGTACGATCGGAAGATATGCCAAATAACTGTTCCGTAACCGATACGCAAAAATGAGTAATCGAAATGAAAGGTGAATGAATCAAGAGACACCTTTAACCGGTTAATTGAATGTAATAGGCCAGTAGCGTAAGTGCGAACGGCTGGGTACTGACAAATGCAAATGTCACACGAAGCGATGAAGGACTCTTGTACTCGACGCGTCACCCATCAAAGTATCCCTTGGCGAAAGTAATGATTAGGCGAGTGGTGAGGTAACGGTGGTTGCATCCATCGGGAATGGACAAGTTAATAATTTCGACGTTGTCGCGACTTGCATAATAAAATCTCTAGAGCTGCTGGTCTCTTTGGCCTTAATAGAAATGGGAGCTTTGACAGGACAATGGCAGGTAGCTCTCAGGAGGTAAGCAGCTTAGCGAGCGGACCAGGCATTGGCGGTGATAAAGAGAGTGCAGCGCACCTCAGTGGTGTTAGTCTGGTGAGCAGAGTCCAGGCTGCCACTACTCACCATTGATTTTACGATGTCAGCATCGCATTACCCTAGCACCAGATTCAATTATGAGAGAAAGATATTATCTTCTCTTACCTTCAGTTCCACAAGCACATTATTCGCTACTAGCCTTGTCTCAGAGTTTTCGTTTGCTCAACTGTAAACCTCTTCTGACTGTTAAAAGTGCCGAAATACAGCAATAACCCAGAAAACTTCTGTTTTTGTATTGTACAATTGAAATTAGCCGTTTCAGACCTGAATTTTTTCTGGAGGAAAGAAAATATTCCGTTATTTGGTAACACTCTTAGGTGATTTTATGATGATTTTAGATGCAAGATTTATACAAAAATATGTACCCGTTTCCAAAATATGCTTTCTACACTTACCACCATTTTATAGATTAAAATAACTAATTACGAACTATTTCCTATTATAATTATTTGTAAAATGCTCATTTAATAATTAGCATGCAAAAGAACAATAACTATATTCAGTTATCCAGTGTAATATGGTTAGCAAACCACATCCACGTATTCTGGTGGTCACGATCTACTGCGCACTCCTTCGTGTTGCTGAGTTAACCTGCTGGCATTTTCAAAGCGATGCCCAACATTTGGCAGTACTTGCGCATGATAGAAAGGTTGAACGTTCACAAATGTGTACCTCAGGTTTCCATGGGAAAAATTACTTTTGTTTCAGCTAGGACAAAGTAAAATTTAATGTATGCAATTGTTTTCGGTTTGAGTACAGGGTAAAATGTCACGTAGTTCGATGATTTGCTTTCACAAATTTCATCTCCTCCCTAACTCCTTTTTGAACCACTGAATCTTTCCATTCGCCACTGTTGAGACACTCATTCGTTACACATTCATAACGTACATCATTCCCCGCAAATTTATTCCCCTTACTTCTCCTTAAATATCTCACAAATCTATACTTCCGCCGTTCGCGACTGCTTTTGTTCAAAGAGCCACCTATAGAACCTTCCTCTTCAGCATACTACATATTACATATTTGTTGCCTTTCTCCAAACCTATCAACAACATCTACCATTACCATTATCTCCAGTCCTTTTGATCGCCTGTTTAGATCGCCATCCCTGGACCTGAGATGTGGCCAACATCAATTTCCCGACCAGTTGTTATGCTATTGCACTTCGTGCTAATTTCTCTCGTCAAATCTGCGTTCACGGAAGTCATCACTCCTTTTCGTTCTTCGACCATTCTGCTCATTTCCGCTACTATCTCCCTGAGAATTCCTTTGATTTTCCTCACCACTATTGTTTTGGTGGTGATTATTTGGATTCCCATTTTGATAACTACCACCCGGTTTGCTCTGAGGATTGAAATTCAAAGCCCTATCTAAATTTTCTACAAATTCTAGAAATTTGTCCAATCAATCACATGGACTATGGACAAGATCCCACTGCAGATCTTCGGGTAGTCGCCTTTATAACGTGGTGATTTCCGTTAAAAACCCCAACGGAATTTTCACATAAGCTTGCCAAGTTCGCTCTTGCAAAAATCTATCATCGTCGCATTACCGTACCTCTAACTCGTCCCGTTTGAGAATTCATTTTGGATCCGCTTCAGTTTTGCCTCGCTCCAAAATTTATTCAAAAAACACATTTAGAACCCTTCATACGATTCGCACAAACTAGATCTAACATTTGCCGAAGACTGTGGGTCTCCCTCCAAATGCCGTTTGACGTATTTTATTTTCGCTTCGTCCGACACGCCATGAACATAAGGGTCCCTACACGCAGCCAAGAAATTTACTTGGTGATATCTTCCGTTACCTGTGTAACATTTCACAGATCCGGTATTTGCCCAAGGGCGCCACAACTCGCCCGTTACCGAACATAATCTACAGAAGTCATTCATTAATCGAATCACACCAGTACAACTCTAAAAGACTGATACATTTAAGCGTTTCTCTGCTGATGTTCTGGTTTCTGTTGGACCGTGCTTGGATTTAGTCAGATGTTCATCATCGATATATGTATCTTCTTTCAACAGACGCTATACACCTTACCAATGACTACTGATGGTAGATGTCCCATCAAAGCATTTGTTTCTGGAATCAATCTATAAGCTTCGCTTAGAAAAGGCAAGTGACATTGTTCGTCTCTCAGTATAGGTCTACTGCACATATACAATCTAATATAGCAATGTTCTACACACACGCCTTTATGCCAGCAGTTACATTCAAATGTTCTTGTTCTTAACTGTCTGCTGTCCATCCGGAGATGAGTTATTTACAGTGTTTCTAGCAAGGAGTAGCGGTCACAGAACTTCGATTCGAGCTGTTTTCCAGAGTGTTGCTTCTACGTAAGAAGACAATCGTCTGTATTTCGTTATTAATACATTTTAGCTACTCGATACATGGGCTAAGTGGTTGCTGTGGATTTATGAGCACTAGATGACATCGACGTTCGTTCTTCTGTGACCAGAAATTACTTCCTCCTTTATTGTGTTGCGTGTAGCATACGTTATGCTATAGTAGGGCATTATGAAGAGGATTAGTAAACAGTATGTTGCTTGATTCTCTATTTTTGTATATGAGCTTTTTTCGGGGATTACTACCTTCACCATTTCAAGTGCGATTGTTTGTACATGTACTGAGGAAGGCAATAAAGTCAAAACAAGCCTATGTACAAAATAAAATATCAAGCAGCATACTGTTTAATAATTCTCTGCATACAAATCACGTCATAGTTCATTGCTATGACCTGAAGAAACAACAACTTGTTAGGGACCACGTTCAGACAGTAACAAAATATTGTTCTGACAAGGTTATTTCTTTCATCATACTGCTTTGCAATTTCTGCCTAGCACTTCATTTGTGAAAATGCTTTAAACCAGTCCTGTCTCACTGTCCAGTCAACAAATGGAACCAACAATGTAGAAGTAAAATATCTGAAGTAACTGCCAGTAATCAATGAAATATTATAGAAAAAAGGAATATAGACGTTTCAAACCAGCAATGGATGCCACGAAGTCTTATGCATGATGTTACTTTTGAATTTTATTTGTTTATGTTCATTGACACTTAGTCAGCTACCTAACTGGGCCATTTTTATTCATCACATTCTGAAACAAGCTGCACAAGACACAAACATTTTTTTGTTATTTCTTACGGAACTTAATATATGCTAGTAACTACATTAACTGCCGAAGGATGAACGTTCACCCAAGGGCGTCCCTCTTTACCTGATTCTTCGAAGAACTTCCTTTGGCTACCTGTCACTAACGTATTAATTAAAATACATATTAAAACTACATTCACCTAACATAAAAAAGGCAATAACATTAGATAGATGGAACAAATAATAGTAAAAAGAGGTATCGAATGGGTTGAGAAAGGAGAAACATAGATAGAAGGAAATCTGTTACCATAACAAAAATGTGTGGAAGACTTGACGAGTGCAGTGGCATGTTTTGAGAACCATTTAAGTAAGGTCAGTGATATGATGTTCGACGTTCCGTTTCCTTTTTATACTAGACTCAGGAGACTCGTGCATCCAGAAGCTAGTAGATTTTCTGGAGCATTTCGCAGTTCACCTTCTCTATAGTAGTTGACATGCGGGAGCTCGAGTCTCCCTTCAGACACAACCACAGATTCAAAGACCACTCACCTTGGAAAACGAAGACAAGTTGAGGGTCTACTAAACCCTCTTCTCCTCCACTTTTATTGTGCTGGCATAAGCTGGCGCCAGTACCCCTCTTCTGCTCCACTTTTATTGTGCTGGCATAAGCTGGCGCCAGCACACCGGGCGGCAAAGAGGTTGCAAGAAGGTCGATAGAGGCCAAAGTGAAATTGATGACTAACTGAAAACCTCGGCTTCCGACAGATGTTGTTGATATACTTCGATGTGGACAGCTGAAAACGTGTGCCCCGACCGGGACTCGAACCCAGGATCTCCTGCTTTAATGGCAGATGATCTATCCATCCGATCCACCGAGGACACAGATGAATAGCGCGACCGCAGGGACTTATCACTTGCACGCTTCCCGTGAGACTCACATTCCCAACTGTCCACAATTCTACATTTGTATTGTACCTTGTAGACATTTGCCCACCCACTCATTACTCGCGCACGCTTTGGCGATTCCCGTAGGAGTTTGGGCAACCTTTGCGCATTCGCACAGACGAACGTCAATGACTGGGTAGCCTTTAACTATATATACGAAGACAGTAACTTGTTCTCGAAAGAACAGTTAGTCATCATTTATTCCAAGGAAAAGCTGCACAGTCATCAGCAGTAACGGTTCTTTCGAGAACAAGTTACTGTCTTCGTATATATAGTTAAAGGCTACCCAGGCATTGATCTTCGTCTGTGCGAATGCGCACAGGTTGCCCAAACTCTTACGGGAATCGCCAAAGCGTGCGCGAGTAATGAGTGGGTGGGCAAATGTCTACAAGGTACAATACAAATGTAGAATTGTGGACAGTTGGGAATGTGAGTCTCACGGGAAGCGTGCAAGGGAGAAGTCCCTGTAGTCGCGCTATTCATCGGTGTCCTCGGTGGCTCAGATGGATAGAGCGTCTGCCATGTAAGCAGGAGATCCCGGGTCCGAGTCCCGGTCGGGGCACACATTTTCAGCTGTCCACATCGAGGTATATCAACAACACCTGTCGGCAGCTGAGGTTTTCAGTTGGTCATCATTTATTCCAAGGAAAAGCTGCACGGTCATCAGCAGTAACTGTTCTTTCGAGAACAAGTTACTGTCTTCGTATACAAAGTGAAATTCACAAGAAACGCGCTGCTAACGCCCTCTCGACCGCCAGTACTTAGATCACCGCCGCGGACCGGAGGACCTGCATCACGAGGGATGGATCCCATCCTTCGAAGACAAGACCCTATGTTCCTTGATGCCCGTACCCTCACCATGGAGATACGAAAGTATCAACCTGGTGCTCCAAACTCCCAGCTGATTCCTCGTATGGACTCAGTCCTCATCAAGTCTCCCCCCCCCCCCCCCCCTCATTTTACATAGACCTCCTCCTTAAACTCCCGCACACTATATTTGGCCCCCATGCATCCCTGACACCCTCCCTCTCTTCTTCTCCTCTTCCTCTCCCTACCAGCCTCAGCCTCCCCACCTTCCCCGTGATCAACAAGCTCAGCCCAGTGATCACACAGGATGAAGTGTTGGCCGAACTGAACTCACACCCAGACCTGGAAATCCGCTCTGCCAACATATCCACAATCCCTCCAGTCCCATCTATCTCAAGCGGGTCTTTTCGGAGTCCGCCCACTCCACTGACCACCTCCTTATCCAGGCTGCCCTGATTTTGCACCGTCGCCACCCTGTTGAATGCTCTAAATCCCCTTCCTAATCCTACTGCTGCCAGCGCTACCACAAGTAAAACGATCACCTGATCCCCAACTGCAAAAACCCCCCACCTGTCCCCATTGCAAGGCCTCCCACTTTGTCAACCACTCCCCTAACCTCGCCACCCCTCCCTCCTGTAATACCTGCAATGGCCCCTATCCCACCATCCCAACGACTCCTTCAAGTGTAAAGCTAAACCCCCTCCTGTGACTCCCAAGCTTACTGCCCCAGACCATCCCATCAATACCCCCATCCACCCCAAAAATTCCATCTGTCCACTCCCCACAGCTGTAGACATCATCCAGTTCTACACCATAGTCATCCAAAACATTCCCCCTTTTCAACGCCCCTACACCCCTCCCCCCCCCCCCCCAACCGATCACGCTCGCTGCCGGATCCATCTTTCACTTGAACACTTTCACCACTTACTCCCACAACTAAGCCCAGTTCACCTACACCCGCTTTGACACCCTAGTTTCTTCCCTCCCCTCTCTTCACCCCCCCCCCCCTTCCCGTCATGGCGTGGCACAATCGTCGCATCCTATTCCAGAACATCCGTTCTTTCTGCACCAAAAAATACGTACTCGTGAACACCCTCTCCCACCACTTGGTCGACACCTTCCTCCTGAAAGAAACCTTTCTCTAGCCCCACTATACTGTCTGCACCACTCTCTGTATACTCCACCACACTGATGCTTCTGGTCCTCAAGCATAGCGTGTTGTCACCATTGACCACCTTAAGCATATCCCCGTCTGGCCCCAACCCCCTCCTCAATGACACCACCCAACACATTATCCTCAGCTTCATCTTCCCCTCCCTCACCATTACCTGAGCAACCATCTATGTCTGCACCACTGCTCCTCTTCCCTATGACTTCATCTCCAACACTGACTGCACCTTCTCCACCTATGTGAATGCCACTGACATCAACATCCATAGCCGCTCCCCTTCCACCCTTTGGCGGTGACATCAGTTCCTCCCCATGATTCAAGGTGACCTTGTCCCCCTTCTGCAGCACACCCATCCCAAAAGTGATACCATCCCCAATGTTGTCATTGCCTCTGCCAATCTCCTTGGGCACATTGTCGTCAGCATCCTCGACCCCACAACTTGTGACCACCTCCCCGTCATTCTCACCATAACGTCTGCTCACCATCTCCCTCCAGCTCCCCACCCTGCACCCCTCCCAAGGTCGTCCATGACAACTATTGTGCCAACTGTTATGCCTACTGGGAATCCATCGCCACCTAGATCGAAAGCTATCCTCTTACCAATCACCATCCTGACAACATCATCCATGCATCATCCTTCCTTCAAAAGGCAATTACTGACGCCGTTTAGGCCCATATTCCTACTACAACGATCCACCCCCACCCTCCCACTCTTCCTCCATGGGCTGTCCTCCTCCTCCGTGAATCCCGCCTCCTCTATCACTCCTTCCTGTGCAGTTGTGACAGTGAGACACTCCAACGCCACCGGCAAATACAGCGACACGTATGGAACTTTATTTCAGCAAAGAAACGCTGAGACTGGCGCCAGACCTGTACACTACTCAAATCCACCCTCCCTATTAACTCCTCCATGTACTGGTCCGTCTTCCATCGCCATACTAGTTCCCATTCTGCACCCCATTATCACCTTCTCCATAACGACTGCCCCCTTCCTGACAACCTCAGTAAGGCTAACTACTTCACTTCCCATATGTCCAAGGTTCTCTCTGTCCCTAATGATCCTCACTTCGATTATTCTCTTTTCCCCACCATCGTGGAACACGCCAATACCTCTGTCGCTCTACTTGCTCCTAGTCTCCAGTACTTCAGGCATTTGCCCCCTTCCAACATCAACACTCCAATCGTAGCACACAACATTAAACAAGTCCTCTGGTCGAAATTCTCTTTTCCCCACCATCATGGTACACGCAAATACCTCCGTCGCTCTACTTGCTCCTAGTCTCCAGTACTTCAGGCATTTGCCCCCTTCCTACATCAACACTCCAATCGCAGCACACGACATTAAACTTGTCCTCTGGTCGAAATTCTCTTTTCCCCACCATCATGGAACACGCCAATACCTCCGTCGCTCTACTTGCTCCTAGAGTCCAGTACTTCAGGCATTTGCCGGCCGCTGTGGCCAAGAGGTTCTAGGCGCTTCAGTCCGGAACCGCGCGACCGCTACGGTCGCAGGTTCGAATCCTGCCTTGGGCATGAATGTGTGTGATGTCTTTAGGTTAGTTAGGTTTAAGTAGTTCTAAGTTCTAGGAGACTGATGACCTCAGATGTTAAGTCCCATGGTGCTCAGAGCCATTTGAAGCATTTGAACTTCAGGCATTTGCCCCCTTCCAACATCAACACTCCAATCGCAGCACACGACATTAAACTTGTCCTCTGGTCGAAATGCAACACTTTCCCTTGTCATGACATTGTCATCTACCACCACCTTAGACAAAGGCCCTTCTCCTTCCTGACTGTCCTTGCCAATCTCTATAACATTATCCTCTCTACTGGCTTCTACCCGAACCTGTGGAACACATCCCGTGTCCACTTATTCCTCAAACCCAACAAATCCTTTGAATCCTACCTCTCCTGTCGTATCCATCAGCACCTTAATCAACACCGCCTCCTGCCCCTTACCAAGTTTGGCTTCCGACCCTTCTTCTCCACAGAAGACCAACTCCTTCACCTCGTCGACCTTCTCTCCCTCTAGGTTAACTTCCATCGCTCCACCATTTTTGTTTCCCTCAACCGCCAAAATGCCTATGTCCATGTATGGAATCCCAGTCTCTTCTTTAAACTCCAAAGCTATACCTTACCTATCAGTTTTATACGTCTGGTCGCTTCCTTCCTCTCATGCCATCCTTCCTATGTCACCCTCCACAACACCAACTCCCGTCTCTTTTATCCCACTGCTGGCGCCCCCAGGCCTCCATCCTCTCCCCTCTTCTCTATCTCCGGTACTCCGCCAAAATGTACACCTGTCCACCTTCTCCAACACGCTGATGACACCACCGTCCTGGCTCTCTATCCTACCCTTCAACGATCCCAATGAACCCTCCAAACCCACCATGACCAGTTCACCACTTGGTGTAACCAGTGGTTCTTTCATCTCAACCCCTCCAAAACCCAGGGAATCATCATAGGCGGCTCCACCTGCTCCTTCTGTCTCCAAGATTTCGACCTCACAATTTATGGTAATCCCATCCAGCTGAGATACCTTGGCCTCACCCTCGACCATCACCTCACCTGGACCCCTCACATCCTGACCATCCAGCAGAAAGCCCATTCCCTCTTACGCCACCTGAAACTCCTGTCTGGCCGGACGTGGGGATTGCGTCCTGTTGGAACTGCGACAGGGACTGTTGCTGGCTTGCCGCTAACGAAAATGCGACGAGACTA
Source organism: Schistocerca serialis cubense (assembly GCF_023864345.2). Classification (NCBI taxonomy): domain Eukaryota; kingdom Metazoa; phylum Arthropoda; class Insecta; order Orthoptera; family Acrididae; genus Schistocerca; species Schistocerca serialis. The sequence goes on from NC_064640.1 coordinate 36,692,516, forward strand.
ACGGGAGCGGCCCGCTAACAAATAAGACAGACGAACAGGAATGAAAGGACAAGCACGACGACAGACAAGTGAACAAGACACCAAGATCAACAACAAAGTACTAAGGAATGGGGTGACAAGAGACAACCTAACGTAAGCAAAACAATACCCACTTGTAACGTGTAGTAAGCACATCCAACATAGACGCGATGTCTGTAACGGCGATGTTATCTGAATCAACGCGAATACCAGACTGCCTCAGTGAGTGAGATGCAGCTTCCTAAATACACGACAGGGTATGTCGATAGTTGGCTGCTGGGCCCACGTGCTCCACAGTGGCGCCCTCACATTAGACTCAGGGCCAAGAGTGCGTACTGCAATGGGACGACTGCTGCAGCGACCTCTGGTGGTCATTGAGTTCCATGTCTTCTGGCATGGATTTGAAACCCACGGCACTTGGTACCAGACATCCTTCCACCATCCTCCACACTCACTAATCCCTCATCTGTGCTATCCTCTGTTATGCCATCATTGCTTGGATCTCCGCCCTCACCTGCTTTTACAAAGTTCTCCAAATCCTCGAACACCATGCCTTCCGTATTCTCCTTCCTTCCCCCACATGGCTCCTGTATGATCTCATCCCCTTCCCCCACCTCCTCCTTTTCCTGTAACATCTCTGCAGATGATAGCAGGCTAGATCCCCCCACCCCCTGGTTTCCTCCTTCCTCTCCACCCCCCACCCATTGCCGCGCCTCTATCGCTGTATCCCTCCTACTCTCCACCTCCACACCCTCCATCTCCTTCATCAGGGCAATTTCTAGCACCTCCCCAACCTGGATGTTGAACTTTGCAATGACATCTACCATTCCTTCCAATTGTGACCTGACTTTGTTCCCCCCCCCCCCTGCCTGTCCTCAGGGCCCCCTTTTTCCTCTCCCCTCTTTCTCCCAACGCAGATTTTTCTCCTTCACTCCCTGAGTCCCTGCACCCCCTCCTCGACTGCTCCCATCCCATGACCTTCCCTCCCCGGCCCTCTTCGACGCACTCCCCGCGTGCTTCCCCCCTCTCCTCCCCCTCCCTCCCTTCTTCCCTTCTCCCCCCTCTCCAATCCTCCCCTACTTCCCTTCTTCCCTCCTCCCTCATCTGTATGACACTGACAGATCTATGTTTGTTCATCGTCATCAGTGTACTACATCAGTGTTGTGTTTGGTGCTGTTCTCGTGTGCGGGAAGACCTGTGACTTTATTTGTGTGCTGGACTTGTACACAGTGTTTGTGTCAGTGATTGTTATGTGCAGCGCCATCCGTCGATACTTTTATGATCCAGTGTGTGGTCTTGTTTTGTGTGTGCTAATTTTTTACGGTTTTTATCTGCATTTTACGGTCGCTCCCGTTTTGTCTGTTCTCCTCCGTGATGTTCCCCCTTTTTATGTATATGTACACCATATTTTCTCCCTTCTGTTCTTTGAAGTTTCTTCCTTTGTATAATTAATTTCTATCGGCTGAAGAGCAGCACCTACAAATTTAGTCCAATGCTAACAAAATGGTTGTATTACTGTTTATTCCACCTTAGTTATGGGAAAATATTGGCATAGAGTCATCACTGTCATCTCCCTGGGACCAAAAAGCAAGCTATTTGTGTATTCGTTTGGTCATGGCAACCAGCTTGTATTGGCTAAAAGCGAGTTATATGTCATATAATTCATTTGCGTAATTTTTCCGAAGACTGCTCTAAGTTTATTTTAATAATTAATCACTATTAAGGTTCATTCTTGTGCCCTGTCTTCTTGTACCGTCATCACAGGTTCTGTAAAATGTCGGAAGTGTGCATATGTCAAAGCAGTTATTTGACATTCTATGAATGGTGATTAAATATTAAAATTAATTTCCAGCAGACTACAAAAAAGTCTTTCGTATACACACACATACAGATATACACTCCTGGAAATGGAAAAAAGAACACATTGACACCGGTGTGTCAGACCCACCATACTTGCTCCGGACACTGCGAGAGGGCTGTACAAGCAATGATCACACGCACGGCACAGCGGACACACCAGGAACCGCGGTGTTGGCCGTCGAATGGCGCTAGCTGCGCAGCATTTGTGCACCGCCGCCGTCAGTGTCAGCCAGTTTGCCGTGGCATACGGAGCTCCATCGCAGTCTTTAACACTGGTAGCATGCCGCGACAGCGTGGACGTGAACCGTATGTGCAGTTGACGGACTTTGAGCGAGGGCGTATAGTGAGCATGCGGGAGGCCGGGTGGACGTACCGCCGAATTGCTCAACACGTGGGGCGTGAGGTCTCCACAGTACATCGATGTTGTCGCCAGTGGTCGGCGGAAGGTGCACGTGCCCGTCGACCTGGGACCAGACCGCAGCGACGCACGGATGCACGCCAAGACCGTAGGATCCTACGCAGTGCCGTAGGGGACCGCACCGCCACTTCCCAGCAAATTAGGGACACTGTTGCTCCTGGGGTATCGGCGAGGACCATTCGCAACCGTCTCCATGAAGCTGGGCTACGGTCCCGCACACCGTTAGGCCGTCTTCCGCTCACGCCCCAACATCGTGCAGCCCGCCTCCAGTGGTGTCGCGACAGGCGTGAATGGAGGGACGAATGGAGACGTGTCGTCTTCAGCGATGAGAGTCGCTTCTGCCTTGGTGCCAATGATGGTCGTATGTGTGTTTGGCGCCGTGCAGGTGAGCGCCACAATCAGGACTGCATACGACCGAGGCACACAGGGCCAACACCCGGCATCATGGTGTGGGGAGCGATCTCCTACACTGGCCATACACCACTGGTGATCGTCGAGGGGACACTGAATAGTGCACGGTACATCCAAACCGTCATCGAACCCATCGTTCTACCATTCCTAGATCGGCAAGGGAACTTGCTGTTCCAACAGGACAATGCACGTCCGCATGTATCCCGTGCCACCCAACGTGCTCTAGAAGGTATAAGTCAACTACCCTGGCCAGCAAGATCTCCGGATCTGTCCCCCATTGAGCATGTTTGGGACTGGATGAAGCGTCGTCTCACGCGGTCTGCACGTCCAGCACGAACGCTGGTCCAACTGAGGCGCCAGGTGGAAATGGCATGGCAAGCCGTTCCACAGGACTACATCCAGCATCTCTACGATCGTCTCCATGGGAGAATAGCAGCCTGCATTGCTGCGAAAGGTGGATATACACTGTACTAGTGCCGACATTGTGTATGCTCTGTTGCCTGTGTCTATGTGCCTGTGGTTCTGTCAGTGTGATCATGTGATGTATCTGACCCCAGGAATGTGTCAATAAAGTTTCCCCTTCCTGGGACAATGAATTCACGGTATTCTTATTTCAATTTCCAGGAGTGTAGATTGGGACTGTACCTAATGGTTACTGCTGCTGTAGTTCGTCTTATAAACAGCATCCATTACTTGCAAGGCAGTTTCGTTTTTAGGTGTGATTACTTGTACTTTAGGTACTTTTGTTACGCACCGCCCTGTTTAAAAGAGTAGTTCAATGTAATCATAGTGTCCAGCAGTGCACGTCTGATTTCATGCCCCACAACCAATTCGCTGCAAATAATAACCTGTATCTCTGATCCTACAGTTAAAGGGAGAGTGGAGGGGGAGTTTTCATTGCAGTTGACAAAAATATTCTTCCTGCTGAGTTCTAAGTTGAGTGTGACAGTGAAGTCGTCTCGTAGTGCATTACGGGAGTAGGTGAAACTAAGATCATTGTTGAATGCTTTTACCGGCCACCCCATTCCGCTATGGCAGTTCTAGAGTCACTCAATGGAATTCTACGGTCAATAGTAGGTAAATACATAGATCATGTATTACTAGTTGGAGGCGACATTAACGTGTCGAGTACAGACTGGGACTTCTATGGATTCATTGCAAGGGGACAGTCATGTAAGACGCTTTTAAAACGTTCTCTGAAAATTGCCTTGAGCGGCTAGCTGGGCAGCCCACACGCAATTGAAATATCTTAGACAATGTAGCTACAAATAGGTCGGACCTTATCAACAATGTCTTATAGAAACGGGGAGTAGCGGCCATGGCGTCATTAAAGCAACTACAATTACGAAATTAATAAATAAGTCAAGAAGGCTATAAGAGTGTTTCCGCTAGATAGAGGAGATAAGCAGTTACATACATTCCACTTTCACAGTGAACTGGCATCACTTAGTTCCAGTAAGATGGATGTAAGTGTAAGTTGATCATAAATCGTGGTCTGGATACTTATGTGTCCACTAAGTGGATAAATGACGGAAAAGACCCGCCATGGTTTAATAACTAAATTCAGCGGACGATGAGGCAGCAGAGGCTGTAGCATTCCACGTTCAAAAGGGGATGCACAAGTCATGAGAAGTGAAGTATAGTAGAGATTCGTGCGTCTGTAAAAAGATGTACGTGCGAAGCATACAACAACTAGCACGGTCACACCTTATTAAAAGATCTGTCAGAGAACCCGAGAAAATTCTGGTCCTGTGTACAATCGCTAAGCGGTTCTAAGGCTTGCATTCAGTCCCTTCTTGACCAGTCTGGGGTGGCAGTTGAAGATAGCAAAACGAAAGCCGAAGTTTTAAATTTCACGTTCAAAAAATCGGTCACACGGGAGAAACGTACAAACATATCGTCATTTGACGACATTGAAATAAGCGTACGCGGCGTAGAAAAGCAACTTAAATATTTGCAAACAAATAAATGACCAGGTCCTGATGAAATCCCAGTTTGAGTTTACAAAGAGTGCTCTACGGCAATGGCCCCTTAACTATCCTGCGTATATCCATCTCTCGCCCAACACAAAGTCCCAAGCGAATGGAAAGACGAGCAGGTTGCTCCATTACATAAGAAAGGTAAAAGAACATACCCGAAAAATTGCAGTTTATTATCCTTAACTTCTGTTTGCTGCAGAATCCTTGAACGTTTTCTCATTTCGAATATGATAAACTTTCTTGAGGCTAATAAGCTTACGTCCAAGAATCGACATGGTTTCAGAAAGCAACGCTCGTGCGAAGCCCAGCTTGCCCTTTTCAGACATGATATAATGAGAACTATGGGTTAAGGGTAACAGGCAGATTCCATATTTCTATATTTCCGGAAAGCGACGGACACGGTGCCCAATTCCAGGTTGTTAACGAAGGTACGAGCATGCGGAATATTTTCACAGATACGTGAGGGGCTCTAAGACTTCTTTAATAATAGAACCCAATATATTGTTCTCAACGGGTAGTGTTCATCAGAGACAAGGATATCCTCAGGAGTGCCCCAGGGAAGTGTGATTGGACCGCTGTGATTCTCTATATACATAAATGATTTGGCAGACAGGGTGGGCATCAATCTGTGGCTATTTCCTGATGGTGCCGTGGTGTACGGTAAGGTGTAAAAGTTGAGTGACTATAGGAAGTTACAAGACGACTGAGACACAATTTCCAGTTGATATGATGAATGGGAGCTACTTCTAAATAAGGAAAACTGTAAGTTGATGAGGATGAGTAGGTAAGACAAACCTGTAATGTTCGGTTACAGTATAACTTGTGTTATGCTTGACACAGTCAGGTAGTTTACGTATCTGGACGTGACGTCACAAAGAGATATTAGGCGAAATGAGCATGTGAAAACTGTGGAAGGGAAGACAAATGGTCGACTTCGGTTTATTGGGAGGATTTTAGGAAAGAGTAGCTCACGTGTAAAGGAAATCGCATATAGGACGCTGGTGCGACCTGTTCTTGAATACTTCTCGAGTGTTTGGGATCCGTACCAGGTCGGATTGAAGCCGGACATCGAAGCAATCCAGAGGCGGGTTGCTAGATTTGTTACCGGTAGGTTCGAACAACAAGTAAGTGTTACGTAGATGTTTCTGGTACTCAAGTGGTAATCCCTGGAGGGAAGGCGACGTTCTTTTCGAGAAACACTATTAAGATAATTCAGGGAACTGGTATTTGAAACTGACAGCCAAACGATTATACTGCCGCCAACATACATCGCCCGTGAGGAGCACGGAGATGCGATACGAGAAATTAGAGGTCGTACGGAGGGGTAGAGACAGTCGTTTTTCCCTCGCTGTACTGGCGAGTGGAAAAGGAGGGGAAGTGACAAGTAGTCGTACAGGGTACCCTCCGCCACGCACCGTACGGTGACTTGTGAAAGATGTATTCTGGTGAATATCTAAGTAGTCTATGCACTGGCTCGAAATGCGAGTTACTAAAATACACAGAAATAGAAAATAAAAGTTAAATGAATAATTTTGTAACAAGGGTTCTATTCTAATTTGTGTAATTTATGCAGAAGACAGAGAAGTACGTTGAATAATGTTTATTCAAGAAAGGACTTCTCAAATAAGTGGGTCGTACAATATACGGTTCAGCTACAGACAGAAAACGCCCTTATAAAATGCAGTAAAGTTACACAGTGTTATGAGAATGGTAGAAAAACCCCCAAACTAAATAGTCGTCAAAGATACACGAAATTTAAATCTATTTCATAACCACAATACACAAAGTTTTCACCACCTCAAAACAGTTCAGAGCTCAACATGATAATTTGCAAATTAACACATGCGACATGACTAGTGGAAAATCATACTCTATTTATCCTCAGTTTCGTAATACAAGCGGAAAAGGTGAGAGTTCTACACTGGAGCACATTCAGGCCTCCCAAAGTATAAAGGTCTTTCTAAAGCTAGAGTATTTTAGCAGCGATTCACCGCCCAGAATCACCTATATGACTGAATCACGTTACCGTAGGCAGGTCTACCTTCACCCAGCACTCGATATAAAGTGCTCTGAATCGCTCCCTTCAATTATTCACTCGAAAAGTCCCTGTAAAGTTACACAGAGACCGTTTTGAGAATGGCAGCGAAATCCCCAAATTAAATAGCCATCAAAGATACACGAAAGATACAATTCATAATCACAATACACAAAATATTCACCAGCTCAAAACAGTTCAGAACTCCTATAGTGTTCCTTAACTCTCTCCTTTTCCATTGGCTGATGGACGTCCCGGTAAAAAATACATCGTTCATAAGCTCTACAGACATAATTTGTCTAAACTTTACCACCTTCTGGACTAAACTAATATATTATTATTTCTTTCTTGTCTCAGACGTTATGTCTGGTCAAAAATGGAAGGTGACGCGGACCTTGATCAAGCGTGACTTCCTTTTAACTGTACGGTATATGTTACATTGCATTTAGGAACTTTCGGGTAACTGAACAAGTGTCAATAATTACAGATTTCTGTAGTTGTATATATAAGTTTGGATGTAGCTGTATTGCATTGATGTACTGGTGGATATTGTGTGGTATGACTCCTGTAGTTTGATAGTATAATTGGTATAATGTCAACTTTATCCTGATGCCACATGTCCTTGACTTCCTCAGCCAGTTGGATGTATTTTTCAATTTTTTCTCCTGTTTTCTTTTGTATATTTGTTGTATTGGGTATGGATATTTCGATTAGTTGTGTTAATTTCTTCTTTTTATTGGTGAGTATGATGTCAGGTTTGTTATGTGGTGTTGTTTTATCTGTTATAATGGTCCTGTTCCAGTATAATTTGTATTCATCGTTCTCCAGTACATTTTGTGGTGCATACTTGTATGTGGGAACATGTTGTTTTATAAGTTTATGTTGTAAGGCAAGCTGTTGATGTATTATTTTTGCTACATTGTCATGTCTTCTGGGGTATTCTGTATTTGCTAGCATTGTACATCCGCTTGTGATGTGATCTACTGTTTCTATTTGTTGTTTGCAAGGTCTGCATTTATCTGTTGTGGTATTAGGATCTTTAATAACATGCTTGCTGTAATATGTGGTGTTTATTGTTTGATCCTGTATTGCAATCATGAATCCTTCCGTCTCACTGTATATGTTGCCTTTTCTTAGCCATGTGTTGGATGCGTCTTGATCGATGTGTGGCTGTGTTAGATGATACGGGTGCTTGCCATGTAGTGTTTTCTTTTTCTAATTTACTTTCTTCGTATCTGTTGATGTTATGTGATCTAAAGGGTTGTAGAAGTGGTTATGAAATTGCAGTGGTGTAGCCGATGTATTTATATGAGTGATTGCTTTGTGAATTTTGCTAGTTTCTGCTCGTTCTATAAAGAATTTTCTTAAATTGTCTATCTGTCCATAATGTAGGTTTTTTACGTCGATAATTAGTATTATTATTATTATTATTATTACTGGTGTTTTGCCCTTAAAGAGCGCAGTTAGACTAAACTACATGGCCAGTTCCTTTTGCTGCCTTCCTTGCTGCCCAAACTTCCCACATTCGCTCGCTGTGTTTCTGTTTCCGGTCCTCTGTCCATGCTTCTTGTCGGCTTTGTGTCTTCGGCTTCATCTTGGTTGCCCATATTTCTTTCATCTTCCGGCTGTGATCTTGTTTGCGTTCTTCGGTCTATTTTACGCCTGTTCGTTCGTCACTGTCTACCTCATGTAGTTTACTTTTCTTAGTGATGTTTCTGAATTTTATTCTGTCATTTATTGTGGCTGGTGTGATGTTCAGTTGGTTCAGATCGTTTTTTATCTCTGCCACCCATTTGTTGTTTCTATTGGTTACCCAGTCAAAGATCTGTTTGGTCAGTCGGTGTGATGGCATTCTGTATAGGTGTCCATAGAATTGTAGTCTGCGTTTTCTAATCTTTTCTGTGAATGTCTCCGTATGTTTGTATAGTTCCTCTGTAGGTTTCTTGACCAATATTCCATTGTTGTTAGTTGCGACAAGTATTTTCCTAAATATTTTCCGTCCTACTTTTTCTAGTTTTCTGATACGTGAATGCCTTAGGATTAGTGTGGTCTCTGCTGCACACAGTGCTTCGGGGAGCACCACCGCGTCGTAGTGGCGTAATTTGGCTTTTTGTGAGATAGACTTCTTGTAATGATTCCACACTCCATTGTATGCCTTGTTCAGTTAAGTTTTTCTCTCTTGGTTTGAGTCCCTGTTATGTCCGCTCATTTGTAGTGTTTCACCGAGGTATTTGAAGTTTTCCGTTTTGTAAATCGTGCCGTACTTTGTGTTCAGAGATGAGCGTTTCTTTGTGCTCATAAATTGTCTTTTCAAAAGAGATCTGTAGTTCATTCTAGGAAGCGATATCGTGTAGTTTTCCAATAGCTTCTTTTGTTTCGTTTATACCTCTTGTGACAATCGCCAAATCGTCTGTAAAAGCCAGGCATTTAATCTCTAGGTTTCCTAAGGTTATCCCCTGTTGTGATATTTCCCATTCTTTTATTACCTTATCGAACACTAGATTGAAGAAGAGAGGTGAGAGGCCATCGCCTTGTCGGACACGTGTGCGAATTTCAAAGGGCTCTGATAATTCCCCACAGAACTTTACTTTGGAGGTCGAGTTGGTCAAGGTTTGCTCTATGATAGTCCGTGTTTTGTTGTCTGCTTTGTATTCAGCTAGAATTTTGAAGAGAGTTTTCCGGTCGTTGGAGTCGTACGCCTTTTTGAAGAGGGCAAAAGTAATGATCAGGTTGTGTTTGTGTTGTAAAATCATTTTCAGGTTCCAAACTTTTTTCCACGCAAGACCGTCTTTTACGGAAGCCTGCTTGGTATTCCCCAATCAAGTGGTCGGTCTGGCATTCTAGTCTGTTTGGTAAAGCTTTAGAGAGGATCATGTACGTGATCGGTAGTAAGGATATCCCTCTGAAGTTGTTTGGGTCAGTCTTGTCACATTTTCAGTGTAGTGGGTGTTTCAGGGCAGTTTTCCAGTTGTTGGGAATTTTCGTGGTTCCCCAGATATCTTCCTAGATCCTGTGGATATCTTTGGTGAGTTCTGGGTCTTGTAACTTCCAGATTTCCACGTTGATGCCGTCTTCTCTTGGTGTGCTACAATTCTTGACTAACTTGATTATTTCTTTAACTACTTCTGGAGTAGGAGGTTCACTATCTGTATTGTACGTGCTCGTTTCTGTCATCAGTTCTTCCATAAGAGGGTCCAGGTTGAGGAGTTTTTCAAAGTACTTTGCCAGAATGCCACAATTGTTTTCGGTATTGGTTTCTAGGTTTCCATCCGGTCTTCTGAAGCACAAGTTGGGTGTTTGATGTCCAGTCATATTTTCTCAGCCGGCCGGAGTGGCCGAGCGGTTAAAGGCGCTACAGTCTGGAACCGCACGACCGCATCGGTTCGAATCCTGCCTCGGGCATGGATGTGTGTGATGTCTTTAGGTTAGTTAGGTTTAAGTAGTTCTAAGTTCTAGGGGACTTATGACCACAGCAGTTGAGTCCCATAGTGCTCAGAGCCATTTGAACCGTTTGAACCGTATTTTCTCATAATTTTCTGTAAAAGTTTGTTGTATTGTTCTTCGTGAAGTCCGATTCGATCTCCGTCAGTCGTTGTTTGTCATACTGTCGTTTTTCACTGCGAGTGATTTTGCTGGATTGTTTCTGTGTTTTCAGGAAGTTCATCCAATTCTCTGGGGATTTATAGCTACTATTTTTTTTTCATGAACTGTTTCGTGGGTCAACAGCTTGGTCACATGTGTGGTTCCACCAAGGGTGTTTCCTTGTGCGTGGTGCTTGTGATAGTTTCATGCCTCTCGGATTCTTCCTGAAAGTTGTGTCCGGTCTGTCGTTTTCTCCATTTTCATTTTGTCTAATATTTGTATCTGGTTTAAAGTATTCTGGATCTGGTCTAACAATTTTATTCTTCTGGTGCTTTTTCTTGTGCAAAAGACGAATCCTGATCTATAGTAGGTGATGGTCAGAGCCGAAGTAGCCTTTATGTGTGTCTATGTTCAAACATTCTTTTTGTGAGTCTTTGTGTACTATTACGTGCTCGATTTGTAGTTCTTGCTTTTGCAAAAGTCTATCAGGCGTTTTCCATTTGTGTTTGTGTCCTTGTGTGGAGTATGTTTTCCTGTGGTGTGTCTGTATTTCTTTTTTTCCGAATTTAGTGTTGATGTCTTCCAGTATTGTTTTGACTCTATGTGCAGGAATTTTCTTGATAGTTTCTTCCAGTGACGTCCAGAAGTCATCAATTTCGTCCGTGTTTTTCCTGTTGTAGTCATTAGTCGGTGCATGTGCGTTGATTATTGTGTAGGATTTGTTGGCTAATATCACTGTGTTTGGTGACGAAATGTCGATTATGCTGTCCGTGGTGGACCTGTGTACTGAAAATCCTGTGCCAAAAAGCCGTAGGTTTTTCAGTTGTCTCGACTGTTTTCCTTTGTATATTCTAAAGTTTTCCGTGTTGAAATGGTCTTCGCCTGTGAATCGTGTTTGTTCCAGTGCAGATATTTTGATTTGAAATTTTTCGAGAGTGTCTGTGAGTTGTTTCACCTTCCCTGTCTTCATCAGTGTGTTCACTTTGAGTGTGCCGTTGTAGTGTTTGCGCTTGGTCTTGAGAGAGTTTGAGAAGCTCTGATTCTTCTCATGATGTCCGTGAGCCCCCGGAATCCGATGCTCACGACGATCCCAGTATATTGACTGGGGCCCGGGCTAATGAGATTATCCTCGTTGTACCATCATGATGTTTAGTAGTTGGACATATGGCATGCTGCCGAGTGCAACCTGACTTTCCAGATCAGGAGGTTGGTTGAGGCCGCCACTGACATGTGGATTAGACGCCGTTTGTAGCCGTCCACCGTGGAAACACACGTACTAGTAGCTTTGATCGGCCCCGAGTATTTCATTTCCTCGGTACCACCTATATCTAGGAGGTATTCCCCTATCCGCTACCTGGGGAGGCGCTCGGTTGCGAATCTACTAACCATCCCGAGAAACTAATATATTACAATTATATTTTAATAAACAAAAAATATAAACATTCGGTCACACTCAGATCACTCACAATAAATATAAGTAAAGGTTTGTCCATAAGTAAATAACCAGGATTTTTGATCAAGTGCGCTCGCAATAAATAGGCGAAGACTATTGTTTATTATCGTTTGAAAAATTACTTGAATGATAATTTGAACAATTACACTTTTTCAGAAGCATCTTTTGGCATTGTTTTACAATGGTTGTGTCAGCTAAGACATCCGATTGACCACTTATTAAATTACGATGATATTGTATTATCAATTGTAAATAATATTTAAGTAAAGTTACTAACTCCTCATTACATAAATACACAAGTATGCGAATAGGTGACGTGTTCGTGCTACATTCATTTGCAGTGTAATTGTGGAGGTTATGATTTTCTGACAAACATTTGCGCAATTAAAAAACGTAAAACACGTAATAAATCAATAAACAGAGTAGACCCAGTTATATGGCCTTCACAGGTGATAGGTGTAGTGCAATGCGATCATCTGAGGTAGTGCAATGCGATCATCTGAGATAATGAGTGTGTTGAAATCGTATGAATTTTTAAAAAAAATCAAATGGTTCAAATGGCTCTGAGCACTATGGGACTCAACTGCTGTGGTCATAAGTCCCCTAGAACTTAGAACTACTTAAACCTAACTAACCTAAGGACATCACACACATCCATGCCCGAGGCAGGATTCGAACCTGCGACCGTAGCGGTCGTGCGGTTCCGGACTGTAGCGCCTTTAACCGCTCGGCCACTTCGGCCGGCCAATTTTTAAAAAGTTGTTAATTTAGACGTTCATTGTGAAAACGTTTATTCGCTGTGAAATAACAACTTTCGTGGTTTTAAAGATACTGAAATATTGTTGTACCAATGGATGGACCAAATGTTTCAGAGATTTCTGGTGTATTCAGACGTGCTTTAATTCTGTGAATTACGCTACTGGCCATTAATATTGCTACACCAAGAAGAAATGCAGATGATAAACGGGTATTCATTGGACAAATATATTATACTAGAACTGACATGTGGTTACATTTTCACGCAGTTTGGGTGCATAAATCCTGAGTACTCAGAACAACCACCTCTGGCCGTAATAACGGCCTTGATACACCTGGGCATTGAGTCAAACAGAGCTTGGATGGCGTGTACAGGTACGGCTGCCCATGCAGCCTCAACACCATACCACAGTTCATCAAGAGTAGTGACTGGCGTATTTTGACGAGCCAGTTGCTCGGCCACCACAGACCAGATGTTTTCAGTTGGTGATAGATCTGGAGAATGTGCTGGGCAGGGCAGCAGTCTAACATTTTCTGTATCCAGAAAGGCCCGTACACGACCTACATCATGCGGTCGTGCATTATCCTGCTGAAATGTAGGGTTTCGCAGTGATCGAATGAAGGGTAGAGCCACGGGTCGCAACAAATATGAAAAGTAACGTCCAGTGTTCAAAGTGCAGTCAATGCGAACAAGAGGTGACCGAGACGTGTAACCAATGGCACCCCATACCAGCAAGTCCGGTGATACGCCAGTATGGCGATGACGAATACACACTTCCAATATGTGTTCACTGCGATGTCGCCTAACACGGATGCGACCATCATGATGCTGTCAACAGAACCTGGATTCATCCGAAAAAATGACGTTTTGCTATTCGTGCACCCAGGTTCGTCGCTGAGTACACCATCGCAGGCGCTCATGTCTGTGATGCAGCGTCAACGGTAACCGCACCCATGATCTCCGAGCTGATAATCCATGCTGCTGCAAACGTCGTCAATGGGTTTCTGCAGATGGTTGTTGTCTTGCAAACGTCCCCATCTGTTGACTCAGGGATCGAGACGTGGCTGCAAGATCCGTTACAGCCAATCGGATAAGATGCCTGTCATCTCGACTGCTAGTGATACGAGGCCGTTGGGATCCAGCACGGCGTTCCGTATTACACTCCTGAACTCAACGATTCCATATTCTGCTAACAGTCATTGGGTCTCGACCAATGCGAGCAGCAATGTCGCGATACGATAAATCGCAATCGCGATAGGCTACAGTGTTACCTGTATCAAAGTCGGAAACGGGATGGTACGTATTTACCCTCCTTACACGAGGCATCACAAAAACCTTTCACCAGGCAACGCCGGTTAACCGATGTTTGTTTATGAGAAATCGGTTGTAAACTTTCCTCATGTCAGCACATTGTAGGTGTCGCCACCGGTGCCAACCTTGTGTGAATGCATATCACAGCATCTTCTTCCTGTCGGTTAAATTTCGCGTATGTAGCACGTCATCTTCGTGGTGTAGCAATTTTAATGGCCAACTGTGTATTATAGATTCTTGAAGAGCTGTAAGAATCCATCTGTCAGCTTGTAACGAAGTCTGCAATTGCTGATGGTCCTGTATTCTGCTACAGTTGAAAACCCTCGTCGAAATTCACAAGTTTGGGATTTACCCACATCCGTCTACGCTATTCCTCTCTCCACCTGGTTGGCTAGCTGCTAACGGATGCGACGCGCCTTCCGCCCTGGGGCCGCACAGCTAGTTCTCAGCTGCATAAGAAAATTCATCTCCCCTCATACCAAATCCAGGCAGCCAAATCACTTGCCAACGTACACATAATGTTACAATATACATAGGCTTTCACAAAACATACATATATCTACGTACAATATGTGATCAAAAGTATCCGGACACCACCAGAAACTGACATTTATTCATGTTGTTGTTACGGTCTTCAGTCCTGAGACTGGTTTGATGCAGCTCTCAATGCTACCCTATCCTGTGCCAGTTTCTTCATCTCCCAGTACCTACTGCAACCTACATCCTTCTGAATCTGCTTAGTGTATTCATCCTCTTGGTCTCTCTCTGCGTTTTTTACCCTCCACGCTGCCCTCCAATGCTAAGTTTGTGATCCATTGATGCCTCAGAACATGTCCTACCATCCGGTCCCTTCTTCTAGTCAAGTTGTGCCACAAACTCCTCTTCTCCCCAATTCTATTCAATACCTCCTCATTAGTTATGTGATCTACCCATCTAATCTTCAGCATTCTTCTGTAGCACCACATTTCGAAACCTTCTATTCTCTTCCTGTCCAAACTATTTATTGTCCTAGTTTCACTTCCATACATGGCTACACTCCATACAAATACTTTCAGAAAAGACTTCCTGACACTTAAATCTATACTCGATGTTAACAAATTTCTCTTCTTCAGAAACGCTTTCCTTCCCATTGCCAGTCTACATTTTATATCTTCTCTACTTCGACCATCATCAGTTATTTTGCTCCCCAAATAGCAAAACTGCTTTACTACTTTAAGTGTCTCTTTTCTTAATCTAATTTCCTCAGCATCACCCGACTTAATTCGACTACAATCCATTATCCTCGTTTTGCTTTTGTTGATGTTCATCTTATATCCTCCTTTCAAGACACTGTCCATTCCGTTCAACTGCTCTTCCAAGTCCTTTGTTGTCGCTGACAGAATTACAGTGTCATTGGCGGATCTCAACATTTTTATTTCTCCTCCATGGACTTTAATACCTACTCCGAATTTTTCTTTTGTTTCCTATACTGCTTGCTCAATATACAGATTGAATAACATTGGAGACAGGCTACAACCCTGTCTCACTCCCTTCCCAACGGCTGCTTCCCTTTCATGTCCCTCGACTCTTATAACTGCCATCTGGTTTCTGTACAAATTGTAAATAGCCTTTCGCTCCCTGTATTTTACCCCTGCCACCTTTAGAATTTGAAAGAGAGTATTCCAGTCAACATTGTTAAAAGCTTTCTCTAAGTCTACAAATGCTAGATATGTAGGTTTGCCTTTCCTTAATCTATTTTCTAAGATAAGTCGTAAGGTCAGTATTGCCTCACGTGTTCCAACATTTCTGCGGAATCCAAACTGATCTTCGCCGATGTTTTTCCATTCGTCTGTAAATAATTCGCGTTAGTATTTTGCAGCTGTGACTTATTAAACTAATAGTTCGGTAATTTTCACATCTTTCAACACCTGCTTTCTTTGGGATTGGAATTATTATATTCTTCTTGAAGTCTAAGGGTATTTCGCCTGTTTCATACGTCTTGCTCACCAGATGGTAGAGTTCCGTCAGGACTGGCTCTCCCAAGGCTGTCAGTAGTTCCAATGGAATGTTGTCTACTCGCAGGGCCTTGTTTCGACTCAGGTCTTTCAGTGATCTGTCACACTCTTCACGCAGTATCGTGCCTCCCATTTCATATTCGTCTACATCCTCTTCGTTTTCCATAATATTGTCCTCAAGTACATCGCCCTTGTATAGACCCTCTACATACTCCTTCGACCATTCTGCTTTCCCTTCTTTGGTTAGGACTGGGTTTCCATCTGAGCTCTTGATATTCATACAAATGGTTCTCTTTTCCCCAAAGGTCTCTTTAATTTCCCTGTAGGCAGTATCTATCTTACCCCTAGTGAGATAAGACTCTACATCTTTACATTTGTCCTCTAGCCATCCCTGCTTAGCCATTTTGCACTTCCTGTCGATCTCATTTTTGAGACGTTTGTGTTCCTATTTGCCTGCTTCACTTACTGCATTTTTGTGTTTTCTCCTTTCATCAGTTAAATTCAGTATCTCTTCTGTTACCCAAGGATTTCTACTAGCCCTCGTCTTTTTACCTACTTGATCCTCTGCTGCCTTCACTATTTCATTCCTCAAAGCTGCCCATTCTTCTTCTACTGTATTTCTTTCTCCCATTCCTGTCAATTGTTGCCTTATGCTCTCCGTGAAACTCTGCACAAACTCTGGTTTAGTCAGTTTATCCAGGTCCCATCTCCTTAAATTCAAACCTTTTTGCAGTTTCTTCAATTTTAATCTGCAGTTCGTAACCAATAGATTGTGGTCAGAGTCCACATCTGCCCCTGGAAATGTCTTACAATTTAAAACCTCGTTCCTAAATCTCTGTCTTACCATTATATAATCTATCTGATACCTTTTAGTATCTCCAGGTTCTTCCATGTATATAACCTTCTTTTATGATTCCTAAACCAAGTGTTAGCTATGATTAAGATATGCTCTGTGCAAGATTCTAACAGACGGCTTCCTCTTTCATTTCTTACCCCCAATCCATATTCACCTGCTATGTTTCCTTCTCTCCCTTTTCCTGCTACCGAATTCAAGTCACCCATGACTATTAAATTTTCGTCTCCCTTCACTATCTGAATAATTTCTTTTATCTCATCATACATTTCATCAATTTCTTCATCATCTGCAGAGCTAGTTGGCATATAAACTTGTACTACTGTAGTAGGCGTGGGCTTCGTGTCTACCTTGGCCACAATAATGCGTTCACTATGCTGTTTGTAGTAGCTCACCCGCACTCCTACTTTTTTATTCATTATTAAACCTACTCCTGCATTACCCCTATTTGATTTTGTATGTATAACCCTGTATTCACCTGACCAAATGTCTTGTTCCTCCTGCCACCGAACTTCACTAATTCCCACTATATCTAACTTTAACCTGTCCATTTCCTTTTTTAAATTTTCTAACCTCGATTAAGGGATCTGACATTCAACGCTCCGATCCGTAGAACGCCAGTTTGCTTTCTCCTGATAACAACGTCCTCTTGAGTATTCCCCGCCCGGAGATCCGAATGGGGGACTATTTTACCTCCGGAATATTTTACCCAAGAGGACACCATCGTCATTTAACCATACAGTAAAGCTGCATGCCCTCGGGAAAAATTACAGCTATTGTTTCCCCTTGGTTTCAGCCGTTCGTAGCACAGCAAGGCCGTTTTGGTTATTGCTACAAGGTCAGATCAGTCAATCATCCAGACTGTTGCCCCTGCAACTACTGAAAAGGCTGCTGCCCGTCTTCAGGAACCACGCGTTTGTCTGGCCTCTCAACAGATACTCCTCCGTTGTGGTTGCACCTACGGTACGGTTGTCTGTATCGCTGAGGCACGCAAGCCTCCCCACCAGCGGCAAGGTCCATGGTTCATGGGGGGTTTATTCATTTTAGGTGCGTTGTGCTCACACCTACTGCCAGGTTCTAAATGACAGCAAACTCAGTAGTTACTAGACATCGTTAGAGAGCAGAATGGGACGTTCCGCGGGACTCACGGACGCCGAACGTGGTCTGATGATTGGGCGTCACCCGTGTCATACGTCTGTACACGAGATTTGAACACTCCTAAAGATCCCTAGTGAGCCGTGCTCTCCAGCCTCTGGCGCATCACCAGAGGGGGTCATGGTGCTTAGCGTGCGATCGCTGGCGGCTTTGGGAGAGGGAGGACGTACTAGCGTACGGGCAGTTGGCGGTAGGTGGCCCGCGTGAACGTCGGCGTTTCGCGAGCAGGGTTGTATCGTACGGTGAGCTGTTTTGAGGTGGGAAGCCACGCGTCGTCGCGGTTTGTGTTGCGACTCATTTAGAAGGGCGGTGAGGCGATATGCCTGGAGGCATGATGTTCTGATGTTTGTATTATCGAGTTCCGGGCTTCTTGCTGTAAGATTGCTCTTTCATTATGGATTGTACCTCCCCCCCTCCCCTCCACTGTGAAACTGTGGCCGTTGGTATTCGAAGCTGCCTCACTCAGACTAGACTCTTGGTTGCTAGTTTGCTGTTTATTTTGCTGCCCGCAAGGTTGCACCGGCAAGATTGCCTCCTGGTAGAGTGAGGCTCACCGTTTGACAGTTTCAGTCTACCTGTGGTCGCATGCGTGTGTTCACCGTTAAATGGTATATTGTCAACTTGATCTGTAAGTTCGCATCTTGTGGATTCGTGTCGTGACTTTCTTGTAGTGTTCCCCGAATTTTCATGTTGTTGTTAACGTTCACCGTTGAATAACAATTTGTTTAACGGCAAGCAACAAGAAGAGTCTTTCGACAGAACGCCGTTGAGTGTTCAATGAGCGTACGTTTGAAATTACTGTTATAACCAAATACGTCATTGCTCTGTGGTTATTAATAACTTGGCAAGATTACTACCTTTCGACAGAGCGCCGTTGATATTCTCCGTTGTTATTAACGTGCTCCGTTAAATCACAATTTGTTTAACGGCAAGCCACAAGAAGAGCCTTTAGACAGAGCGCCGTTGAGTGCTCCATCAGCGTACAGTTGAAAATACTGTTATTACCAAATGTTTTACAGCCACTAGCAGTTGTAATCTGCGCTTGTGACTTGGATGATTACATAGTTTTAGATTTTTACATAGATATGTATATGGTGCTGTTTAAGCACCTTTTATGTATGTTTATGTTGGGTCGCAGCAGGTCTGGCGACTGATTATTAGCGTTGTCAGCAAGATAACATCGTTCTAGTTTTATATATATATTGCTGTTTAAAGTCCTTTTTTAAAGTATGTGTATGCTGGGTCACAGAAGGTCTGGCGACTAAGTATTACTGTTGTCAGTAACACCTGCTACTTGTTGCTCCAACGATTATCTTATTGTAGTCCTTTATCTATGTCTGTTAATATTTAAAAGGTAAAATAATTCTCGGCATTTAATATTCTTACCCGTAGCAGGTTTACCTGGTAGCTTACGGACATCAGCTGTAGTATTCTGGGCTTGTTGCTTGGTTGATTACATGCTTCTTGTTTTATGTACATACTTACTGTTTATATATCACAGGTCTGAGAATTAACCTATCATTACTGAGAATTGTGCCCCGATTGTTGGTTTGATTGCGTAGTGAGCATAATTTCGGTATATACTTTTATATAAATTTTTCAGACTTAATGTTTGGGAAGACAAGAAACGTACGTATTTATGATAATTTCAGGGCCGACATTGGTTTACGATGTTCCTTCCCCCACCGTGATCCTGTACCCTGTACCCTGGGTGCGTATTTGGGTTAAGAGAGTTGTCTATTCGTAGGCGTGCCACTCGTTATTTTTGTCGGAGCCTGTATTGCTCGATCCCCCAGAAATTGGCCTAGCCCTCCCACTCCCTCTCCTACTTAACGATAAATCCAGCCTTGAGGACGACCATATCACCTAGGTCCACTGTTTCCGATGTGATGGTGAAGTATAAACGTGAAGGGACACGTACAGCACAAAAGCGTACAGGCCGACCTCGTCTGTTGGCTGATAAAGACTGCCGACAGTTGATGACGGTCGTAATGGGTAATAGGCCGAAAACTATCCAGACCATCACACAGGAATTCCAAATTGCATCAGGATCCAGTACAAGTACTATGACATTTAGGCGGGAGATGATAAAACTTGGATTTCGTGGTCGAGCGGCTGCTCATAAGCCACACCTCACGCCGGCAAATGCCAAACGACGCCTCGCTTGATGTAGGGACCGGAAACATTGGACGACTGAACAGTGAAAGTCGTTGTGTGGAGTGACGAATCACGTTACACAATGTGGCCATGCGATGGCAGGGTGTGGGCATGGTGAATGCTCGGTGAACGTGATGTTAATGTGTGGCCGTCTTTTCATGGAGGGAGCTTGCACCCCTTGTTGTTTTGCGTGGCACTGTCACAGCACAGGCCTACATTGATGTTTTAAGCACCTTCTTGCTTGCCATTGTTGAAGAGCAATTCGGGGATGGCGATTGCATCTTTCAACACGATCGAGCACCTGTTCATAACGCACGGCCTGCGGCGGAGTGGTTACACAACCATAATATCCCTGTACCTAACTGGCCTGCACAGGGTCCTGAGCTGAATACCATAGAACACCTTTGAGATGTTTTTGAACGCCGACTTCGTGCCAGGCCGCACCGAGTGACATCGATAACACTTCTCAGTGCAGCACTCCGTGAGGAATGGGCTGCCATTTCCCAAGAACCCTTCCAGCACCAGACTGAACGTATGCCTGCGAGTATGGAAGCTGTCATTACAGACATTGATCTGTAATTTTGCAGTTTCGTATATCTTATCCTTCTTATATTCTGGAGTCAACTGCTCTTTTTTCCAGTCACTTGGGACTGTAGGCTGGGAGAGAGATTCGTGATGAATGAAAACTAAGTATGGGGCCAATTCTGTAGATTGCTCTTTGCAAAACCCACTTGAGGTTTCATGTGGACCTGGCGACTTACTTGTTTTCTCAGTTGTTTGTCAATACCAGCGATGCTTATTACTGCGTCCGACATACGGGAGTCTGTACGATGACGAAACGACGTATAACACTACCGGGTACTACTAACTTAGCACTACACCGCTA
The DNA here is from genome assembly GCF_023864345.2 of Schistocerca serialis cubense. Taxonomy (NCBI): domain Eukaryota; kingdom Metazoa; phylum Arthropoda; class Insecta; order Orthoptera; family Acrididae; genus Schistocerca; species Schistocerca serialis. The sequence goes on from NC_064640.1 coordinate 36,713,385, forward strand.
ATGCTACTCCTGTGAGAGGACGCCTATTCGGCCGTGATAGAGAGCAATGAAAAGTTATCAGACTGTTTTTGTTTCTGTAAAGATTTATGTTGAAAGAAAGCAGTAGCGGAACAAAAGCGAATCGAACCAAAATCTATCAGTAACCAAGTAAACTGTAATTACGTAAAGGGAAACGGTCGCCACCCTAATTACGCACACTTGTACCATGCATTAGTACGGTTCATAAAGAAAGTTGAATGTTGCGATTGACTTTAATTGACAGAGATCATATGCTTTGCAAATAAGACACCAACAGTAACACAATTTATCAAGCAATGTTACAACTGTTTGGTATGAACTACAAAGGAAGAGTATTAATACGTTTAACACTTTCTGTTATTACATTATAATATGACGCTAATGATCATTTTAGGTACATGGTTACTAATGGTGTAACGCTACTAACTTGGACAAGGGTCCTTTTGTCAAATTAGTTACTGGAAATTTCTACAGCTGAAATAGTTTCCAAGTTGTTGAATCATTTGTACTGATCTCAAAGGGCATTCATCATTAAAAGGATATATCTGCGTATATTACTGCAACTAACTAAGAGACCCGGTTTTGCCCGGGTGTTTATGTACATTTTTTTTTTTCAAAAAGGATGGGGCCCCTCCACGCCCGCACCAACGTGGTGACCAACACAAAAGTTCTACTGTCACCTCCGTATGCATGTTAGTTTTGAATCAGGCGTCACAGGATGCAGGCTGTGATGTTATCCATGCGTCTGGGTAAGGCTACTCATTAACATGGTCCATCAGGAGATAGAAGTGGTCGAAAACGATCGAAGGGTAGCGGTTGTAAGAGCAGAGGAAAAAAAGTGCCAAGGCCAGCGCCAAGGGAAAAAAACCTCTGCGACAGTGGGACGGGTAGTAAGGGCAGTAGCGGCTTGCTAGCTGCGACAGAGCATGCAAGGTGAGGGGTGGTTAGCGTGAGGTATCGTGCAACGTTACCTATGTACTGCGTGGTCGTTAGCTGGGTCTGTCCGGTGCTGCGGCTGGGCTCGCTTGTAGTCTCCTGGGCCGGCCGCAGTGGCTTCCTGCCTGTAACATAAAAGTTCGGCGCGGCAACGCATGCGCTGCTGTTAGGCCCTCTGCTGCGCCTTGTCGTCAGTGACTTGGTGCAGTTTCATCAGGCTGGCGCAGAACGACGGCGATCGGCTACTGTACAGCGTCCTCCTCTACTGCACGGCGCAGCCCTTCTGCATTGCAGCTGTGAGCTGCTCCGCACTTCCAGTGATCTGCGCCGCTTCAGCGTCGGAGAGATGCACGCCGTTCGCTCGCGCTTGCGCGATGACGGCTGCCTTTCTTTCTTCTCGGTCCCTTGAGGGGTCCACTCCCGCAGCGGGCGGCGTCGCCACCGGCTCCTCTGGGGCGGCGGTTGTCTTCTTTGCGCCTCTCACCTGCGGTGCTGCTGGAACAAAAGCTGGGATAGGCGCGCGAACGTCCTTCTGCGAGGTCGCAGGAGTGTTCACAGGTACGACTGCGCTGAGGCCTTGGGCGAAAACTGCGCGCAGTTGCCTCAAGGCCTCTTCCTTCTCTGCAGCCACGGCGGCTGCGAAGGCAGCCCTCTCCGCCGCCATGACGGCTTTGAGGGCTGCTGTGGCCTCCTTCACGGCGGTGCCGAGTTCGAGGTCACATCTCTTCACGGGAGAGCGAGCTGCGTCCTGGCTGCCCGTTTCCGAGCGGCCGTCCCTGCCCCAGGCAGGTGGATCTGCTGCTGCGCCGCCCCTCAGCTGTGCCGGGCTGTTCTGCGCCCTACGCCGTTTCCGACGTCGTCTTCTCTTCTGCTGCTGCGTCGGTGCGGCCGCGGCCGCTTCGCCGCCCCCGGCACGGCTGCGGCTTGAGAAAGCCGCACAACCGCGCCAGCTGGCGATGTGCGGGCCGCCACACCGGACACAAGTCGGCAGAGCGTTGCTGCCGCGGTCGCAGGCGCGGCTGTCGTGCTCACCTGAGCACTTGACGCACCGCGCCGCGTTACGGCAATACTTCGCAACATGGCCCTCGCTCTGGCACCTGAAGCACTGGGGCTGAGGAGCCATAGCGGTCGGGAGAGCCTCCGTCGTAACCGGGAAGCCCAGCAACTTCCGCAAGTCGAAGATGTCGCTCCCGCCGTCGACCGTTTGCACGGTCACGGCATAGAGCGGCGCCCTCTTCTTGTTGGTTCGGTTGTGCAACCTTGCGGCTGCGTTACCAAACAAACAGGTGTGCTCAGTATTCGTAGGCGTGGAATTTATTTCTTTGTTACAGAGATTATTGTATACAGCATTTGAAGTAATATGACTGGGGACATCAGCGAAGAGCTTGTTTACTTCACTAACAAGGAAGAGAGCCGAGTTGAGCTGGTCCTACGTATAGCAACTGACACGGTGGTCCATGCCCGCAACACTCTGCGTCTGAGCTTGAGTCTTTTTTATGGTCATGGCACACTACAAGTTCACCGAGAATTGTACACGTTAAATGCAGAACAGTTAATGTTTAGGAGTAAGTGGGGCCGGCCGCGGTGGTCTAGCGGTTCAGGCGCTCAGTCCGGAACCGCGCGACTGCTACGGTCGCAGGTTCGAATCCTGCCTCGGGCATGGATGTGTGTGATGTCCTTAGGTTAGTTAGGTTTAAGTAGTTCTAAGTTCTAGGGGACTGATGACCACAGATGTTAAGTCCCATAGTGCTCAGAGCCATTTTTGAGTAAGTGGGATTCAGTGCGACGCCTCCAGTGAAAATTTCCGCTTTTATGATGTTACGTTAGTGTGAAGTGACTTTAAGGCTAATGAATCAAGGGTTGTGAGGAGTAAAATGGAAATGTGTGACTAGGGCCTCCCGTCGGGTAGACCGTACGCCTGATGCAAGTCTTTCGATTTGACGCCACTTCGGCGGCTTGCGCGTCGATGGGGATGAAATGATGATGATTGGGACAAAACAACAGCCTGTCCCTGAGCGAAGAAAATCTCCGACCCAGGCGGTAATCGAACCCGGGCCCTGTGGATTGACATTTCGTCACGCTGACCACTTTCTTTTCCGTCACGCTGACCACTTTTTTTTTATAATTTGTATTGAACAAACTAAAAGTACATATATATTCACTATGCAAGAGTTCTTCAAGGTACCATTTAAAAATATACAAATGACTGTTAGTTAAACAAAAAAAATAGTAAAAAGAAAAACATTAAATACAACAAAATATAAGATATTCTGTCTTCCTCCTTTTTTTTAATATTTTTTTTTTTTTTTTTTTTTTTTGTCGATGCATGAGAACGTGGATAAGGGTGTTGCATCATGTGACAGGTAGGCATGGTACACCCCAACTTTGAGGGGGGTCGAGGAAGACGCTGCGGAGATAACCGGCAAAAGTTTGTCGGTAAGATGGTTTTCGGGTGAGGGTGCTATGCGCGGTCACAACTTTGTACCAGAAGCCAAGGACTGTATGTGGACCACTCTGAAAGAGGTATTCTAAAGCCTGTCCTCGAAACCAGATTAGGGCATGGTGCTTAGCAAGAGGGTAGTGAAATGTCTGGGGCAACAACAGGAAATCCGGGGTTACCGTCGTTGGCGGGGCACGGAGGTAAAAGCCCACGATTCGTTGGATGAGGAGCCATACGTTTTGTTTCAGGGGGCACGTAAGACGGTGCTCGTCGGTGTCTTCGAGCTGACATTCAGGGCAGAGAGGGGAGGTGGCCAGTCCTATGCGATAAAGTCGACTATTAGTCAGGAATTTTCCATACACTAAAACATACCAGAGTGCAGACACAAACGACGGTAAAAAGGGTGCATGCACACACCCTCAAACCGTGCTCCAGTTAATGTCAGGATGCTGTAGCACCATGGGGTCGCAAGGGTTGGACAGCATAAACAAACAATAATAATCTTTTGTACGGGGAGGACGGGTGACTGGAAGATCGGCCCGAACGTAGCTGAGTTCTATGAAACAATTGGCGACGTAGTACAATAATGGAGAAATAGGTGCCACATTGATCGGTGGATCGAGAGAAGCTGGTCGGAGGATATCTAACAGACTGCGTGTTAAGGACGGGACCGGCCCCTGCCAGTGCCGCAACAGAGTGTGGACAAAGAGTGCAGAAGATCGTACCTGCACGTTTACGAGTCCGAGGCCACCTTTTGCAGGAGGCAGTGTTAGAGTGTTGTAGCGGACTTTGAAAAGTGCCCTGCTGACACGAAATATCCAAAGGCTGATTGGATGCGGCGGCCAAGGAGTAACGGCATTGGGAGGATCTGGGCGACGTGTACCAGTTTAGGGGCGACATACATGTTGACATAGGACACACGTTGGAGTTGGTTTGAGTTACGGTGCACTTGATCGCGGACATGGTGCCGAATCGACTGCAAAAGCCGCTGGTAAGCCAGGGCCACTCTGTGGTGTGTGGAGCTCGTAAATTCGATACCCAAGTAACGAAGGGTGGCACTGACTGGAAGTGGGGTCGGCACCATAGCATCATAGCGCCCAATGTGCATCATAGTCGATTTACGGACATTAAGAATGCTACCAGAAAGACATCCATACTGGTGGATCCACTGGATGGCGTCGTTGAGTTCCGTGGAGGAGCAGGTGAGAAAGAGGAGGTCGTCCGCATAAGCCCTACAGTGAAAAGTGTAGTCACGCAAAGTGAGGCCCTGCAGTCTAGAGGTAAGTCTAGTGATGAGGGGCTCAAGTGTAATGGCATATAGTGAAGTAGACATAGGGCATCCTTGACACACAGAGCGGCGTATAGGAATCGGTCCTACAAGCCTCCCATTGACTTGTACCATCGAGACCGCGGGAAGTAGTAACCGGCGAATGGCATCGATAAAAAGTAATGGGAACCCCATACGTGTCGCCACCATGAGGAGGAATGGGTGTCGAACGCGATCAAAGGCACTCGTGAAATCGACGGATACCAGTGCTGCACGAAGGCGACAAACCGACGCCAGTGCAATGAGGTCACGGCATTCTCCTAGGGCTGTTTGTAAGGTGGCCCCACAACCACGTGCAGTCTGCTCAGGTGAAAGGACCGTAGGTAAGACGGTGCGTATGCGCGCTGCTAAGAGGCGTGCATAGATTTTATAGTCTGCATTCAGTAATGTAAGGGGGCGATATGCAGAGACATGAGACCCTCCCTTCGGTTTAGGCACAGGTAGAAGAATGCCAGTGACGAATTCAGGTGGAATTGGGAAGGACGGAGTAAAGAGTTCCTGAATCATTTCCGTCCAGCGAGGCAGCATTAACGTGGTGAACGCCCGGTAAAACTCCACTGGGAGACCATCTGGTCCGGGTGATTTGTTCTTGGCCCCTTTGTTGATCGTATCTACCACCTCTTCTGCGGTGATTGCAGACATCATTGACGTTGACTCCGCTACGGTGAGGGTCCGATCAGGGGAAGGACGGAGATCATCAGGAATGGGCGTCGCCATCGGTTTATCAGCATAAAATTGGCGATAGTGTTCAGCAAAGGCAGACACCACTGCCGCCTTTGTTGTGGGGGGATGAACACCATCGGAGGTCGTGATGTTGGGGATGAAAAGTCGACGTCGACGACTATGGTCGGATGCGGCATCGATTGTGGATGGGGTTTCGTCGTGGAGGAGGTCTTGTCGTCGGGAACGCACCACGACACCATGCAGTCGTGCACGTTGAAGAGAGAGGAGACAAGCTTTAGTACGTTGTCGTTCCCTATGGGTGTCAGGTGATGGAGGGAGCGCATCGAGCTCATGGAGGACGGCGTAGTGAAAATTTGTGGTGTCTCGGTGCCATACTGCTGCTTCCTTGCCACATTGTGTGAAGGCCTTTCTGATTGCAGGTTTGGCACATTTGAGCCACCAATGGAACGTGGATGTGTACTGCGGAAGGCGTCTTTCGCAAGACGCCCATGTAGTGGCAATACATCGTCGGTTTTCTGGATCATTAAGGAGGGAGGTATTAAGCTTCCAGTAACCTCTGCTGCGCCACACTGGCTGAGGTGGCAGAGCCAGGGAGCGCATGACGGCGTAGTGGTCCGAAAATGCAAGGGGCCATCGTTCAGCTTGGGCGACTTCATTGCCAAAGTGGGCAGAGACACAAAACGGGTCGAGTCTGCTCGCAGAATGTGCTGTATAATGGGTAAAACCGGGGGTATTGCCATGAATTTTCTCCCAAACGTCCACTAGATGAAAATCTTCCATTAAGGTGAGCAGCGCCGGGCATGGCGAATAACCAGGCATTTGGTCCTGCGAATGGAGGACACAGTTGAAATCGCCTCCCATGATAAGGCGAGCATAGCGTCCAGAAAACAGGGGCGCCACGTCATGTCCGAAGAAAATGGACCGCTGCCGACGGTTCGTGGAGCCAGACGGAGCGTAGATATTGATGACGCGCGTGTCGAAGATGGTAACAGCCACGCCTCTTCCACAGGGAAGGATCGTCGTGTCCTTGAGTGGGATTCCTTCGCGTGTGTAGAAAGCCACTCCACGTCCTGATTGATCACATGTGGACGTGTATGATTCGTAGCCGTAGACTGGTGGTAGTGTGGCAACGCGTACTTCCTGAAGAAGGGCGACGTCGACGTCAGAGGCCCGAAGCATGTCACATAGGAGTTGCAGCTTGGGTGCAGTGCCGATCATGTTGATGTTCAGTGTGGCAAACCGGTACGTTTGTCTCAGTGGTGGTGGACGCGCATCTACCATCACCAAGGGAAGTAAGAGGAGGGCACCGACAGGAAGTCCCGTCCCATCAGCTGCAGTGCCTCGCTTTTGACGTTAATAGGCAGCCTTGTCCGGCGGAGGCAACTCATCCGGAGGAGGGGGCGTATCTTCGTTAATGTCGTCGGCCCATGCTCCTGTGCCGTGGGTCTGTCCAATGTCCATGGGAATTGCGTCGTGGTGAGAGAGATCTGGAGTTGTCGGCGGGGAGACAAGCGTCTCAACCGGCGCACCGATCGTTACATTGTGCGTGGCGACCTCCATAATGGTCCCGTCCTGCGAAACGTCCTGTTCATCGTGAAAGTTGTCCGCCGACCTCTGTGTGGAAATGTCGGCTGGTTGGGTGTCGTCTTCGTCGTCGCGGGTGGCGACGCTTTGAGAGCCCGTGGGTGAACGGCGACAGCGTTTGCGCCTACGTGGCGAGCGTTGTTTGCGCACGTGTTCCTCAGTGTCGGACGACGGCAAGGAGGAGCGTCGACCTGGTTCGAAGGCGTCGGTGGGTACAATGAAATTGTCAAACAGGTGTTGTGAAGAAGTACTGTTCTCCTCAGCGTCCGGTGCGGGAGCCTGTTCGACGGCAAGGTTGTCAGGTTGGACGTCCGCACCGTCCATAGGTCACTGGGACGGTGGGACGTGCCGATCGGAAGGACCGGGCGACGGACTGGACGAAACTGTAGACGTGGCGAGAGCCGCTGCGTAAGTGACCGGTAGGGCGGTCATCGTGGGTGTGACCGACGCTTTCGCGACACGTCGTTGAATGCATTCAGACCGTAGGTGGCCTTCTTTCCCGCAACCGGAACAGGTCCGATGTTGGCCGTCGTACATTATAATGGCACGGCAGCCTCCGATACGTAGATAGGAAGGCACGTGTTTCTGCAACTCGATGCGGACCTGTCGAACACCGTTTAAAACGTGATAGGTTTGAAATTGTACCCATCGTTCGGCAACATGTTCTAGAACGTTGCCATAGGGACGGAGCGCCTCGATGACGACGTCTGCAGGTAGTTCGAACGGCAGTTCGAAGATCCTTATCGTCCGTGTGCCGAGACCTGCGTGATCGACGGTAACGGGTCCGACGTTGCCGTCGGAATGACAGAAGCGCAGTCCACGTTTTGCCTCTTGAAGCACCTTGTGGCACGCCGCACCGTTGATCATTTTGACGTAGACGGTACTGCTAACTATGGACAAGTGGATACCAATTAGATCCGTTGGTGGTATTTTAACTTCATCGGGAATAAATCGTTCTACCTCCAGGACCTTGGGTCGGGCGAAGTCGGAACAAAAGTTGAAACGTAATGTCTTCTTCCGATAGTCGTCCACCATGGTGGTCTAGAAGGGAAAACGGCACTTAACAGCGGCCGAAGTAAACACAAACACACCGTGGCGCCTCGCCCGCAGCGCTCTGGCGCGTGACCGCCTCGCAGCACTGCCGGCGGCAGACTGGCCACTCAGCTACCGGGGGCGGACTTGTGAGGAGTCAGAGAATGTATGATTCTCTCGATCGGAGTTACGTCGCGTCACGATTCGAAAGTAGTTTCCAAAGAGCGACCTTAGTCCTAATGTTCTCGAGCAGCATGAAATATCGCCTCACGATATTTATTGGTTTCTTGAGGCCGCATAATCTTCAGTCCATTAGCTGTTCTGAGGTATTCAGAAAGCCTCGTCCATTTTCAACAAATTTTCTATCGTAAACAGAACGAAATCAAACTGTAATGAGCAGGCACCCAAATCACAAGGAAAATTCAATAAATTCGTTTCTTCTAGCTAATAACATAAATAAAGCGTGAATCAAACAGACACAATGGTTTTACTGTTTTATCATTAGTATGGAATGGCTGTAGAAGTTAGAGAAGATATAGATATACGCTAACAATTCATTTCATCTTGTGTTGCTCACATTACTTGTGTTACATATGTAAACGCCCTGTGACCACACCATTTGTTTTGGCGAATACACCATTCAAATTGGTCACTAGGATCCACGGACTTTAGACACATCGTCCATTCTACAATAAACATTGGAAACAAGAGTTTGGAAAGCCAACGACCAAATTGGTTAACGCATAACGAAAGTTGAACAAATTTTGGTGGTACACTTAAAAACAAATGTGACATTTTTAAGCTATTTGTCGACCGTTAACCCCATTTCCATTCCAGAAAAAATTCAATGAATTTAGTGTAGTGTTGTGACATTAAGCATTTTTCAGACATGGCTGAATCTGAAGTGTTACAACCAGTCGTACTCTTGTTGTAATAAGCCGAGCGGTCAAGGACGCGTTGCCACGGTTCGCGCGACTCACCCCGTCGGGGGATCGAGTTTTCCCTCGGGCACGGGTGTGTGTGTTGTCCTTAGCGTAAGTTAAAGTTAGATTAAGTAGTGTGTAAGCCTAGGGACCGGTGACCTTAGCAGTTTGGTCCATAGAAACTTACCACAAATTTCCAATTTATTGCTGTAATACCTGTCCCACTCACGAACTGCTAATGGTACACCTGGCCAAACTCAATTAATACAATGAAAATGGCTTAGTAAATTTTAAAATGCCACCACTACCATTTCATGAGTTCGATTGGATAATAGAAAAGCACTCTACCTTTTTAATTTTATGCATGTTTTCCCAGGAAGATTGGTCAGTATTCAAGGATGTGGCAGCAACTATTATGTGAAATAAAAATGCGTAGTAAACAAGGGCTCTAAAGTGCGTACCTCAAGAAGTATGAGCACCTCTTCATCTTCGATACTGTGAAACAAATCTCTTCTACTGCAAGTTCTTTGATTTCCGTATTTTGAGAGGTGGTAGTATATAGCAAAATAGGAAAAAAATGTATACAAAGCATGCAGTCTAAGGTACATACTTCAACAGAATGATCCCTTCTACAGCAATTCTCGAAGACGCATATGGCCATGGTCAGCCGTCTGCCGGCTGCTGCCTCGAGGTGTGGGGGCAGCAGAGAAACTGGCACGTCACATGACATCTCATGTGTCACTTTAGTCGCCCACAACCTCTGCTGTCGAGGCACCTTCCAGTGTACCTGACGCGGGGGATCTATGCTCACTGCAGGGTGAGTGGTGGCTTGTTACACGGTTACGGTGCTCGAGACGGACAGTCAGTGTGGAGACTGGCCGTCTGGCCTCGCCCATTCCACCCTCTGAGTAGAAAGGTGGCCGCCCCTACAGGGAAATCCGAGGAGACACACGGGGTCAGGAGTTTGCTAGTTATCGGAAGCTCCAGTATTTGGCCCGTTATGGAGTCCCTTAGGGAAATAACGTCCAGAGCCGGAAAGAAGTCCAATGTCCACTCAGTGGGTCCACTGGAAGGCTCATCCGAGATGGGGAGGAGGGAAAAAGAAAACGTGACAAGGTTCCTCAATGTATGTGTCTGCATAGTGGTCACAGTACTATAACTATGTGATCCACATAGTAGAAAAGCTGGTATTAACGAGTAAAAAAATATTTTTTATTTTGAGTAAAATTAGTTTGTGCATGACCTTTCTGGCGACCGCGAAGTTATTCACGGCGTTGTTGAGTTGGTTTGAGTACCCACAAACTGAACGATGTTGATAATTATGTGTTAATGTCACAAGAGACCTTCTATGGTATTTTGGAGACGTGTCAGGTCGTATAACTTCGTGTTGACTAGAACTCAGGCTCGCGCAAATCGTGAAAGGCAGATGTCAGTTTGACAGTCTGAGATGGCGGACGGTCGTAGATCATCGCATATGTGGCAAACTGAAGATCTTGATAGGATAGAAAATGACGTACAACAAAATGTATCGAATGCGAGTCACGAAACCGATGAAGTGACAATGCAGAGAGAATGGTGGCTGTTTCGCGATCGGTATCTCAGGTTGAGACAGCACAAAACCGAACAGATGACGGATGTAGTGGTTCAGAAGCAGAATCAGAGGACGTGCAACTTCAGTACATTGAACCAAATGTTGTAATTCTGAATCGAACTGACAGTTTCCTACAGAAAGAATGCACAGAAGTCGGCGAGACGTCACGTGAAAGACGCGAACGGCAAAATTTACACCAGATGGCGAGAGATGACGATGGCGAAGATTCTGCTAGTGTGTTCTCAGTGTTGAAGCAGCTCACTATTGTTGTCAAGCAAACAAGTGAAACGATGAGCGCAGGGTTAGCAGACCTAAAAAAAGAAAAAAAATGCAGGGCTGGTGGCTTTAAAAACCGAAACGGCGAATTTGAAAACCGAAAAGAATTCAGAGTTAGCGGCCAAAAATGCTGCTTTAAATCGTCCCTCGATTGAAACCTATGCTAGGTTCGATAAAATCACAAAGGTCAGCAACAGGTGCGAACCAATTGATTGATATCCGGAAAGAGACGAGAGACTCGCGCGAACTAATTCAGTCGCTTATGACTGATGACAAAAAGATGTGAACTGACATTGACCAGGTGCAGGATGCAGTGCCTAACTACAACTAAAAAAAAAAAAAATGGTTCAAATGGCTCTGAGCACTATGGGACTCAACTGCTGTGGTCATCAGTCCCCTAGAACGTAGACCTACTTAAACCTAACTAACCTAAGGACATCACACACATCCATGCCCGAGGCAGGATTCGAACCTGCGACCGTAGCAGCCGCACGGTTCCGGACTGTGCGCCTAGAACCGCGAGACCACCGCGGCCGGCTTACAACTAAAGATTTGATAATTTAGCATGTAAGGTGTCTGGTAAGGCGCAACAAACCGTAGAAGGACTCAACGTCAGAAAACGTGTCACGCGAGCCGCGTTAAAAAGATTCGGCACATGTACTGTAAATATCGTCTCGAAAAATAAGCAGCAGTATGAACAACATCGTACATACTGAAACAGTGCATTGAGAACTGTACTGAAAGCAGTATTGAGGCGTAGGGATCGTTAGTATCATCTGACATAGTGGTGGGAAAAGTCAGATGTAACCAAGTCCGTTATGCAATCGTCCGTGTCAGTTGCGGAAACACAAAAAAGTCATGAGATTCCACTTGTATGTTCACAAGATGTTGCGTCATTATTTTCCGATCCGAAACAAAAACAAATGGAAGAAGTACAGTAGAGACCGGTGAGCGAAGCAAGTAATGTGCCTTCACAGCAGACAATGGTGCGAGAACCGGTAACTGCGCGTATACCAACAGAGCGGCAGCAGTCGCTCCGAACGTATGCGAATGAGACGATATCAGAGAAGTTTATTGCGCCACACGTACCAAATTCTCAGTTTACGAGCTACAGTACAACAGGCCACATACCGCAGGTCGATATGAAGCAAGTACAAAGACAAAACTCTGATCCAGTAACGGGATATTTGAACGTATCTTCCAGTCCGATACACGAGGAACAGTACGGTTTAGATAATTGCACACCACTGCGAAGATGCGAAGCTACACTACTGGCCGGCCATTAAAATCGATACACCGCTAAGATGACGTGCTACAGATGCGAAATTTAACCGACAGCAAGAAGATGCTGTGATATGCAAATGATTAGCTTTTCGGAGCATTCACACGACTTTGGCGCCGGTGGCGACACCTACAACGTGCTGACATGAGGAAAGTTTACAACCGATTTCTCTACACAAACAGCAGCTGACAGGCCTTGCCTAGTGAAACGTTGTTGTGATGCCTCGTGTAAGGAGGAGAAATGCGTACCATCATGTTTTCGACTTTGATAAAGGTCGGATTGTAGCCTATCGCGATTGCGGTTTATCGTAGGGCGACATTGCTGCTCGCGTTGGTCGAGCTCCAATGACTGTTAGCAGAATATGAAATCGATGGGTTCAGGAGGGTAATACGGGACGCCGTGCTGGATCCCAACGGCCTCGTATCACTAGTAGTCGAGATGACAGGCATCTTATCCGCATGGCTGTAACGGATCGTGCAGCCACGTCTCGATCCCTGAGTCAACAAATGGGGACGTTTGCTAGATAGCAACCATCTGCACGAACAGTTCGACGACGTTTGCAGCAGCATGGACTATCAGCTCGGAGACCGTGGCTGCAGTTACCCTTGACGCATCATCACAGACAGGAGCGCCTGCGATGGTATACTCAACGACGAACCTGGGTGAACGAATGGCAAAACGTCATTTTTTCGGATGAATCCAGGTTCTGTTTACAGCATCATGATGGTCGCATCTGTGTTTGGCGGCATCGCAGTGAACGCACATTGGAAGCGTGTATTCGTCACACGGCGTGATGGTATGGGGGTGCCATTGGTTACACGTCTCGGTCACCTTTTGTTCGCATTGACGGCACTTTGAACAGTGGACGTTACTTTTCAGATGTGTTACGACAGTGGCTCTACCCTTCATTCGATCCTTGCGAAACCCTACATTTCAGCATGATAATGCATGACCGCATGTTGCAGGTCCTGTACGGGCCTTTCTGGATACAGAAAATGTTCGACTGCCGCCCTGCCCAGCACATTCTCCAGATCTCTCACCAATTGAAAACATCCGGTCAATGGTGGCCGAGCAACCGGCTCGTCACAATACGCCAGTCATTACTCTTAATGAACTGTGGTTTCGTGTTGAAGCTGCATGGGCAGCCGTACCTGTACACGCCATCCAAGCTCTGTTTGACTCAATGCCCAGGCGTATCAAGGCCGTTATTACGGCCAGAGGTGGTTGTTCTGGGTACTGATTTCTTAGGATCTATGAACCCAAATTGCGTGAAAATGTAATCACATGTCAGTTTTAGTATAATATATTTGTCCAATGAATACCCGTTTATCATTTGCATTTCTTCTTGGTGTAGCAATTTTAATGGCCAGTAGAGTATATGGGGCCCACATATGTCGTCTCAGGATCCAAATGTGGTAATACGAATAAAGGAAAATATGACAAAATTTAAGGGGAAGGAAAACACAAACGCCATATGGTGCAATAAAAAAACTGGAAAATTATCGTTTTTTGACAGTCAGAAACTTCCAACATTACAAGGAAAATGGGAACGGCTTACACCCCAGCACGTTTATACATCAATTTTAAATCGGTTTACCAGAACACTGCCCACTTAGACGTAAACTTGATTTCATTCGTAGTCGATGGAAGGCGCAATAGCGGAAACTAGGCAAAGAGTCGCTGCAATCTGTTAGTCATATGAACAATTCAAGGCTGCATTCTTGGACTGATACTGGTCCGCGGAAACAAAAAATAGGACCAAATATGAATTGTTACAGAAGATGTTATTTGAAAATTTTGGAGAAAAGAAGCCAGTTAGATTTTTTGAAGAAATGACCAAAAAAGAATCAGTGTCTGGAGGATCCATACAGTGATGGGAAACTGATACGTATGTGCACAATGAAGTTACACTTGCGTCATCACCAATCGTTGGTTGGCAGAGCTGGAGATAATATACAGGCATTTAAAGGGATGTTAAGAGAACCTGAATTCGTCCTCAGTGAAGATAACTCGAAGAAACAACGTACAGTGAGAGAAACCAATGGTAGGGGAAATAATAGCAACCGATTGGCTTTTAATAATGCTTACAATGGCAGTAGTAATTTTGGGAAAGGTAATCTCTTTTTTGAAGAATAGTAATCGACCATGGGATAATAATATCTACGGTTTTAGCAACTGACAGAGGTCAAACAATAATTATGTTTTTGCTGAGCCGCGGAATTCCAATAATGGCTTTGGTTCCAGAAATTATGGTGGTAGCTATAATTCGCGATATGATCACCATACAGATGAAGCAGGAACCTTTAGAGGTTTTCCACCACAAAACACAAATTATTCTGGTGGAGCTAGAATGCCTAGAACTCAGAAAGGTTGGAACAATCAGACTTCAGCAGGACAACACAGACGAGGTGAACCGGTACAGGAAGTCGAGTTGAGGCCACCAAACCTTGGTAAGAAACAGAATTGACGAGATGAGCGGTACGAAGACCAGTCACAGGAGATGAAATCGCTAAATTAAGTTGATTTTATAATTGAATGTGTAAATAGACTTAGCTTTGATCAACAAGATTCTGAAGCAGGTTCAGGGGATGTTCAGATACAAATGCTAGCATGCTGGGAGACAATTGACTGGGAAATGTCAGATGATGAGGAACAAGAGTTGTCAACAGTCTATGTATGCAGCTGACCTAAAACTGATGATGATCAAACTGTGGAGGATTTAGTTCATGTATACGAAACCAAGCAAGAAATGGGATGCCAAGAGGATAATGCACCATTGGCAACACCAGTATTGATACACAAGTCAGATGATGTATATAGGACAGGGACTTATCCGGAAAATAATTAAATTAACACCAATACCCAGAGTACAACATCACCACATAGCAAAAGTAGCAGTGTGCAATTGAAGACTGCAGCGTTAAATAGAAAGAACGGGACGAACAAAACGGCAACTTCACGAGTGTTTTCACTTGGACAAAAAGTACTTGTGAAAATTCACCATCTCTCTAGCAAGGAAAAACATAAAAGCAACAATTTTTTTTCGGTATATAAAGGTCCTATGGAAGTAAGTAAGGTGGTTCATGATAATGCAGTCGAATTGATTAACCCAAAAACAGGAATATCATATGAGTCAGTTGAAAGTGTATAAAGTCAGTATTAACTCCACATGAAAAATTAGATGTATCATATATCCAGTCTCCAATGTCAGTAAAATGAAGAAGTCAAAAACTAAGGAGGCTAAGGAAATGCATATAAATAAAAAAATTGGAAATTTGTACCCATTAAAATAAATTGGTTAACGTTCTCAGTATATCAAAAGGATAGTTGTGAAGGAAGAGCAATAAAGTAAGAACTAAAGTAATTCTTCTGAAGAGGAATTTTGTTATGGAGAAGAAGTAGAAAGAAAGGAGAAAGATGGAGATTAGCATGTGGATAATTTGACGAAAAAGCAGTAGATTCTCTCTTAAAGTGTAGTGTAAAGTATAAAGAAGTTGATTTTTGTGGACAAAAGGGAGCTAGTAAACTATGTGTGAAGGATTAAGTAAGAAAGAAATATTTATTTTTAGTCTGTTCCGTCGCTGACGGTGAACATTTTGTTGAGGAGATATTTTTGGGGAAAATGAGAAGCATTTATGATATTTGGAAGCTACCGCAAGATGATATTAAAAGGAGATGTGAGGGAAATAGATATAAAAGATTGTTAGGAATAAGAATTAAGAGACAGAAGTGAATTATTAAGGAAAGCGACAAACAAGCTGTTTCTTGGAAGGATGTAGACAAAGGGATGTGAGTTTAACACAGGGATGATTTCAATAACGAAGAGTAAGACAGGGGAAAAAAGTAATATAAAAATTTAATTTTTATAAGAAGGAGGGCCGTCCGGATTGGCCGTGCGGTTCTAGGCGCTACAATCTGGAGCCGAGCGACCGCTACGTCGCAGGTTCGAATCCTGTCTCGGGCATGGATGTGTGTGATGTCCTTAGGTTAGTTAGGTTTAATTAGTTCTAAGTTCTAGGCGACTGATGACAGCAGAAGTTAAGTAGCATAGAGCTCAGAGCCATTTTATAAGAAGGAGATAGCGATAACTCCAACTAATGAAAGTAAAAGCTGTAGAACAATGAAATAGGACTGTGGATACAGTTTTACAAAGGAAACAAGAAACAGATATATATTGTATTTTGAAGTTCTGTTACAGCTTATGCCGAAAAGATGAGACTGCAGAGAAAAAGTCGCTGTAGTTGGAGTCAAGGTGCGGAGTTTTTATAATATAATGTGCCAGTAGTTAAGTAAAAAAACATACATAGTAATACACTAACCTTCATAGCCATCAATTTTCCTCTTACTATACATCGTGATGAAGATGAGGAACACGTTACCTTTATAGTAATAGTTTTAAAAAAAGGGAAAAAGAAAAAGTACATATGAAATGGAGATAAATGATGTTGATCTGTTAAAAATAGATGTAAAGTTATGAAGAGTATAATAAGAAGAAATTTATGTATAGTTTAAATACGGAATGTTTGTAAAGCCTGTAGTAGTTTAGTGTTTGTAAAGCTTGTGATGTATCTTAAGGGAGAAAGGGTTGTGATAAGATATGTGGTAATGACATGTAAATAAGAGAAATTTGGTGATGTAAGATGGACAAAAGTGTGCACCATGTTGTATTATACATGACGTCATCAAGGACAACGCATCGTCATTGTGGTCAGATCGACAGCAGAACTGAGTCGAGCAGTTAGGCATGAGAGGAAGGAACACTGAATGTGAGTGCCTGGTGCGTCAGCTTTCGAGATGACGAAAGGAAATTCCTGTGTGGAAGCAACAGTCCAACAGGATAACACCTCTGTGGAAAAGTATGGGGACCCACGACGAATCCTGCATACAGTCGACATGTGCCATGATGCGATCTTTATTCATGTGAAAGTCACATGCGATCTTCATAACAACGGTTTTGCTGAAGTGATAGATATTTAGCACTTCTATCGCAAAAAGTTTGGAGCAGCATAAGGAGATATGATGGATGTCCACCAATCCGGTATGAAGTCGGATGTGTTACATCAATGATGAACGAATGTTTGAATTCACCGGAAGGAGAAGAGGCGCGTTTCTGTAACCCAAGACAGAATGGCTGAAACTATCGTCGTACCGTAAGGAATCCAGCATCTGCGGAACATTCCCTGAACACTCATGGGAATAAGCAGGAGAACGATGGAAGTCTGTCCAGTCTATCCTGAAGAACAACCTGATACAATAAAGGATACACAACAATTTTGAAAGAAAATACCATAAGAATGGATTATACAATAACAAGGTTAAGCAAGTCTTAAATCCCAATTTCCGGTCCATAGTACAACGAAGACGCAAGTGGGAAGATAGCAAGAAGCAACAAGAGAAGAAGATTCACTGCAGAAGATTAGGAAGAAAGAAGACCTGGACCAGAAGATATCAAGAAACCTTTCTAGACCTCTTCCTATACAAGACCATTATTGTATCTACCTACCAACAAAAAATCCATTTTAACTGTTCTAGCAATAGAAATGTCCGATATTCCTTATGGCAAACTGCAACTCTTTGAAATGCATGTTTTATCCCCTAACGATAAACATAGGACAGTTTCAGCTGATAAAATTAGTAAAAATTTTGATTAGCTTTTAATAGGATTTTCAGAGAGCGAGAGCAGCCATGCAGCCGACAGCGCGTCGCAGGTAAAGGTAAATGCCGTTGGCAGAGGCGTAAAATTGTTGGATCACCACCTTGCTTCCACTGTAAACATCAGCAACCTTGAGTAATCTTTTGCTCATCTTGCCAAAAAAAAAAAAAAAAAAAAAAAAAACCTAACCATCATCCATAGATTTGATTTTCATTCTAAATAGTACCGGACTTGGAAATGGAACCGGATGATTTGTCGTAATACTGACCAACTCAGACAGTGCTTCACTGTCTAGAAGTAAGAAAGGTCTTGTAGAGAACCTTCTATTTAAATCTGATATTGTTCTGTACAGTGTTATTTCTGGTAATCAGGAAGTAATACGCTAGCTTGACAACTGTCCTAAAATTGTCATGGCACAATCTATGTAAACCCATGTGCTTCTTTGACAGCAATAAAGAAATGAAATAAATTTTGTAGAGCTAAACACAGACGTGTTCTGTCATAGAATAAGGGTCCACCCCTAACCCCGGTAATTTATTCTATTCATGCTAACGCACTCATAGGGTGTTATTGCTGATGTATGACGAATGTGAAAAGGAATGGAGCTTTAGAAGGCTTCGCACGATTCTTTCTGCTACAGTTCGGAATACACAGTACAGGCTTCGCACTACTCTTTCTGCTCCACGGTTGCGGTGTAAAACCAAAAAAAATGGTTCAAATGGCTCTGAGCACTATGGGACTCAACTTCTGTGTTCATCAGTCCCCTAGAACTTAGAACTACTTAAACCTAACTAACCTAAGGACATCACACACATCCATGCCCGAGGCAGGATTCGAACCTGCGACCGTAGCAGTCCCGCGGTTCCGGACTGCGCACCTAGAACCACTAGACCACCGCGGCCGGCTGTAAAACCAACAATGAATAGTTTGTTCTAATTTCAACCGGACGATACCTAGAGTGACTACGTGAAAAACCTTATCAGTTGAATGCATAGAAGCAATGTAGCTGTCTTGCATATGGACACTGGACGACCACGAGGAAGACCGAGAGCGCTATAACGCAAAGAACAAACCAACGAAGTACAGGCCGTGAGATTTGGTATGTTTTTTACGTCTGTGTGCAGAGTACACTGGTGTCCTATGTCTAATTCACGAAGTCATAATACAAAGTGTCAACAGATTTCCGTACGATTGTGTCCTGCATGGTAGATGGCGTTCCGGTCAACGGACAACCAACGTTAACGCCAGGCCACGTATCAAACGGGATAGTGTTTGCCGGGTAGTCCCACAGCCACAATCGCTGTGTACACAGTCACAGTCGGTGCAGTATGCAACAGAGATGACGCTTACCAGGATCTGTGCGGTGGAGAGCGATGGGAAGGATGGAAGCAGGACAGTCTCAAACAGATGTGGTCCGATGACTTAATGTGAATCGTTCTGTTGTTTTCCGGATGTGGCGACAGTCTATAGAGATCGAAACTACCCGGAGAGCAGGGCGAGGCCGACCACATTTAACATCAGAAAGAGAGAACCGCTATTTTTCTGTAAGGTCACGACGGTACCGCCTTAGTACTGCACGGAAACTAGTTCACAGCATCCACAATAGCAGTTGTCACGAGGCAAACGGTGTACAGAAGGCTTGAGGAGAGTGGCCTTTATTGTCAAAGATTTGCTGTATATGTACCACTGACACGTCTTCACAGAAGGTCCTTACTTTACTACAACGTTTGATATATCTTTATGCAGTTTACCTAGCGACGATAAGATTTTAGTCCTGTTTCAAGGAAGCCAACTACAACACTTACTGACCAGCAGATAGTACTGTAGCGGGAAAAAACCAAATACAACACTATACTGCGCCGATTATTACACTAGCACAACGTGTATAACCGAATATGGTATTACGTAGCAGTAAATGTTATCCTCTGTAAGGATGTATGTAAATTGACCGTGATTTAGATAATGGGTTTGGCTTATCGAACCTGAATTCAATGCTACAGAAGAAACCAGACAGCTAAAGACAAAATTTGGAAAATGCTTTAAGTAACCAAGTTTACTTAAATGAAATAAAAGACGGTCGCCGCCTAATTAGGCATAGTGATATGAAACATTATTTCTAAAGAATCTGTATAAACTTTTGATAAAGAAAAGCTACCATTACTTCTCTTCCAGAGAAGTGCAACGAACTCTACCATAACCGGACAAGTGGTACAGAAATGCTAGCAGCCATAAATAGTATATGCAAGTTCTCACAGAAACCATTAACGGTTTATTTGTTCTCAATAGTGATTACTTTGTTATATATGAATTATGTGATCACCAAAAGCTATGAAAGTCAGTACTAAACCAGAAATTGGACATGGACTTAGTCCTATTTCAACAGTTACTTTCCAAATAGTACAAATATAATTAAAGGTCACTTGCAATAGGATTTTTACACTCATTAAAAGGTAATGTTGTTCCTATTTTTTATGGATAAGGGCAATTACAGTAAATTTATCTTCAATAAACAAAATTGTTGATGGGGTTTTCAAACTGGCTTTCCAGTTTTCGTCACACAAAGTACACAAAATTCAAAATTAACTTCAACTGCAATTAAAATATTCATTATTCAAGCAGGTTTATCCATTTTAAGCAACTCAAAACTGGGGACCCTTAAACTGTCCAATATCGTAAAGCAAACTGAACACACTTTTCTGAGACAATTTGTAAGATGCAAATTTTGGTGTTATTCTTTCACTAATTTCACTCACCGTGCAGGACTTTTAAAACAGTTTATGCCAGTGGTTTTTCATACAGGTTCTCAAGTATGACTTTAAATACATTCTACTGTAACTAACCTCAAAATAACGTGCTTCCTTTTGTCATTAGCCAACTAGTAATTTTCACTGCAGAATAAAATGCGGTAAGACTTTGAATTAATTAAGGTGTTACAAAGGAAATGTCTGGATTGATTCCGTCAAATTGCCCTGTGGCCGGTCGAACTGTGGGCCAATGTTCTCTTCACATATGAGTCACGATTTGATCTGATCAGCGATTATCGATTGATACGCATCTAGAGAAAACGTGGAAAACGGTTTCGGGGCCCAGCCATTGTGGAAAGAGACTGATATCGAGGATGATCCCTTAAGCTGTGGGTAGGGATTATGTAGATCACTTGAACACTTCTTCATGAAATTGTTCGGTTAAGTCGGCGAGGTTTAACTGTTGGCAGGTATCGTGACGAAATCTTGGGACCTCACGCGCTGCTGTTGCCAGGTGCTGCGGGCCCAGACTTCGTATCGCTGGACGATAATGCTCGAGCTCATAAGAGCACGCGTGGTTGATGATTTCTTGGAAACGGACGATATTACATTCATGACGCGGCCTGCTTGCTCTCCCGATTTTAATTTCATAGAGCACGTCTGTCATGCACTAGCGACACGGATTGCATCATGTCAGCATTCACAACCACTCTTCAAGACCTGTGAGCAGCGCTGCAGAAGGACTAGGAATTATTGCGTCAACATGAGATTATTGACATGCCCCGTCATTTGCCAGGCCTGTATTGCTGCCAGAGGTGATCACACCCCATAATGAATGCATTAACTAGTTGTCGGATTTTGTGTGAAAATACCAAGACCATTTTAGTCTGCTGTTATGCATGCTGCAGTTGTTTACGTTCTGTATTCTTTATATTGTTTCTACTTTACTGTAACCTGATTATACTGTTTTGTGGCAAAATAAGCGCAGCCTTGCAAAAATTCGGTTCGCTGCTTTAACTTTGGACACCAGTGTAGGACTATAGGAAAAGTTACTACAGTGCTGCTTTGGGCCCTACCGTATCCTTAGTCGCTTGTCGGGCTTAACTTATGAAGTCTAGGACTATATACTCTTCACCAGGAAGACAAAGAGGCAGAAACGTCGTCCATGTCTTTCTCAATATACCCAGCTGTTTTCCAGAGGTCAAGACTGATAAAAAGAGGTTCAAGGTAACTGAAGAGCCTCGTGACGGTCGTGAAGCTTCGACAGAAAGGATAACCTTCGACGGTTGTAATAGTGAAGAGAGTGTAACAACATGACCTACACGATAGGATCCGCCAGCGACGCCACACAGAGGACCAAGGACAAGATCTAAATCCAGGGTGCTGCAGACGGCTCCACTTAGAACTCACTAAACTCACTGTGCTGTCTGTATGGTGGTGTCCGTATCAAACGTGTTTCCAATGATTAGTGTTGTAATTCATTGAGAACACTGCCTTCTGATTTGGACTTTATTGTGGTTTCGACGAGACAATGTTACATTCAAAAACAAGTTTTAATGCAAAATAAAACTTTGTGTTTTTTATCATACCTTTTACAGAGGTCCTTAATTTCACTAATGAGACTTATTTTCCATTGTTCCAATTGTCATACTTCCTTCTGCAGGAGTTGTGCTGTCACAAAGTTATCCCTGTAATCTACTAATATAAATTTTTCGCTTTCCAATAGCTGATAATTTTTTTTCAAATCTTAACTCTTAAGCACAATGATGTGAAATATATGTTGTTTGACTCCACCTGCAAAAAAACTGGCTTTCTAAGCAACTCAACTGAAATACAAATATCTGTAGCTTCGATCATTAATGGCAGTGATAATCGAGCACACAGTTTAGCAGAGCTGGATGTTGAATGTTTACCATAGTTATAGAATATAGGTACAAAAAGCTAGGGCGAGATACTGTCACAAAGTTATATCCCAGTTACAAAGTTTCACAGTTTTCCGGTAAATAATTAGATGCTCATTACTATGCATAAATATGGAAAGAACTCTTGGGTATCTGGAAAAGTCGTACGGCAGCTCGGCAGTGTTATCACTGCTACAGTTTGCAAAACTGTTGGAAAGTAGCATTGTACGAAAAGTATATTCGTATAAAGATAACAGAAAAGCGTTACGGTAAGGTGATTTGAGTATTTAATAAACATATCGATTTTTGGACAGCTGAGTCCGTACTGATTGCTGTAGCACTGCCTCGCTTAATAGGCGCGATAACTGCGCTATTTACCAAGCGACTGAGAGTAATTCTGATGTCTTTTACTGCACCCTGTCACATACAACATAGGTAGCAAAGTTCCACTTCAGACAACGAGTAGGTGGGCTGTTTCTCAGCCTTGAGAACCGGCTGAAATGCGTATTTCCTTTATCGACTCGGCGGAACAAAGCGTGCAGCAGACACCACACAGCCTTTTTGCTCGCACTAATGGCAATATTTTTTTTCATTTAAAAATCTAATTTGGAAATTATACATTACTTTACATCTCTCTTCCACTTACTTTGCGACTGTCACGTAAAGCGACACCGATTTTTAATGTCTTTGAAACAAAGAACTGTGAACAATGTCTGTAAATGATTCGAGGGAAGTTGCGAGCTGGTCCCTTTGTTCTCGGGAGCACGCATTACTTTTTATGTTATCTGCGGCTCTTGGAAAGGCAAGACAGCGACCTCTCATTAACGTAATAGCCTCCCAAGCAATGTGCGGGACACCACTGATTCGAAAGCTTAGCATTGTCTTCAGTGAACAGGAAACGGAACAGCTGCTTCCCTTTGAATGGAAAATACAATACTACTGCTACGAAATTACAGATGAAGGTATGCCGCATTAAAACGTTGTCACTGTAGAGAAATTATTATTTTATTGTTGTTTTGTATGCCAGTGGCAAAAATAGATAACTTCAGTAATGTCGGCGACCTTTCTGTATAACATACAACTACCCCATGAACCACAGGCATTGCAGAGGTAGGTAGGCCTGCATGCATCAACGATATATTTAACCGCACTGTAGGTGCAACGATAACGGACGGTTATCTGTGGAGAAGCCAGAGAACATGAGGGTCTTGAAGAGAGGCAGAAGTCTTCTCCGTAGCTGCACAGGCAACAATTTGGATGAATGACTGATATGACATTGTAACATCAGCCAACAGAAAATTGCTTTACTGGAACGGCAAACAACTGAAAGCAAATGGATACTTCCGCCGTTACTTTTTGCAAGTATATGCACGTATGCTGTATTTTGAAATAATGATGGCGTCCTTTTGGGTAAAATTTTTCGGAGGTAAAATAGTCAACCCCAATCCGATCTCTGGGCGGAGCTACTCTGGAGGTTGTCATCATAAGTTGAAACATAACTCGCGCTCTACAAATTTAAGGCTGACGTGTCAGATGACTTACTCATGAGCAGTTACTCAGAAGCGTTACGAGACGAGATAGTGATGTCACATCAGAGGCGCTTCAAGTGCTAGGCAGCTGGGCGAGTTATACTCAGTTTCACCCAGAGGAACACCCCCTTGCCCTTGCACCTGAGTCAGTTTTATGTGGTACTACATTCAAGATCAGACGTAACTCGATATCCGCTACTCAGTCGTCGGTCACTTGTGTGTGGTGCAATCAAGTTCATAATGTATTCTTAACCCCACCAACGCACATTTGGCGGAAAAATGAGGGCCACTCCTCTCCTCTGGACCAATAAGATTCAAGCTCCTCCCCCTACAGCTTTCATTACTAGGGAAACTGCATCAGCCTCGTCATTCGAGGTCTGTGCACCATAGTGTGAGGATCAGGTTTGTTATAAACAAAGCAAGTTATGAATGATTATCAATAAATTTTTCTCTCTGTCGTTCAGTTGCACTCTGCAATGAAAGGCTCTGGTTCTTTTCTAATAAGTCCATAGATACAACAAATTAACTTATGGTTTATTATTAAAAAAAGACTTATTTCGGTGCAATATGTTAACAATGATTTTCGTCGTTTATTGACACTTTTTTCAATCTTATTTTATGGTTTCATTTACAACTATTTGCAAAGCTCTCACATACAATAATTTTATCATTTGATAAATTATAGGGGTATATATAGAGTGGTCAGAAACATCCAGACAAGCTGATAAGGGTGTTGCATGGTAGGTTCTGTTGAAAAATAAATATTAGGAAGTAAATTCGATACGCTGCGCCAGATCCCAGTTAATTAGCATTGAAATCAGGCAATCAGCGCGTCGCATGTGCAAATCAAGGGGCCCATCAGATACAATTAGTGTTGGTTGTTCTCATAGCGTCAATGATAGCGCAGGAGACAGCTCAAACTTCGGCTCGGGTTCGATCCTTACGACCATCCCATGTCCAATTTTTGTATCACTCTCTCGTTCGGTTTTACGAAACCAAACGAACAACGCGCTCTAATCTGTGCGTGCAACGGCCTGATTCGCTAACTTCAATGCTAATGAACACGGCAAACGTACAATGTATCTAAATTTTCTCATAACAGTTATTTCTCAACACACCATATGTTATAACACCCGTATAAGCGTTTGAGTCTGTTTCTGATAGCCCTATACGCATTTTTCTAACTAATAATATCAGGTGCATTTATGCTATTTCTTTATACTAAAATCTAGTAGAGATGAAAATATTTTTAAAGAATGTCATGATCGCCGCAGTTATCTGTTGATAAAATCTTTATTTAAACAACCATTTTCAGTCGGCTGCCATCATCATGTTTCTTTTTACCAAATTAAAATAATACCTAACTAGCATTAAGAAATAAAACAGTTACAAATACCGGGTGGTTATACTTAATGTTCTCCTATTTAACAAGTTATAACATGGAAACCAAAAATCTGGTATCATTAATGCCAAGGACGTCGGGAAGAGAAATAATGCAGAATCAGTTCAATTGAAACACTCTTAATGTACTGCTATGGCACCATCACATGCCGGTTCCATTACTGCTACAAAGGGGCTCGACATAGCGCCCATCAGTGTCCAGAAGAGTCTAAAAGCACAGGATTGCATTCTGCACAGCAGGACGAAGCATGTACGTAGGTATGCTGGCTACTTCTCTTGATATGCTGCGCTTCAGATCAGCCCATGTGTGAATGTTCCCCTGGTAAACCCTGTCCTTCAAGTAGTACCACAACCACAAGTTCAATGGTTCAAATGGCTCTGAGCACTATGCGACTTAACTTCTGAGGTCATCAGTCGCCTAGAACTTAGAACTAATTAAACCTAACTAACCTAAGGACAGCACACACATCCATGCCCGCGGCAGGATTCGAACCTGCGACCGTAGCGGCCGCTCGGCTCCAGACTGTAGCGCCTAGAACCGCACGGCCACTCCGGCCCGCAACCACACGTCACAGGTAGTAAAATCAGGTGATCGTGCTGGCCAAGCATGTCACAACGATCAGTTGATAATTCGATCGTCTCCGAATGTGTTTCGGAGAAGCAGGCAAACTTCACGAGCGATATGCGGTGGTGCCCCATTTTGCGTGAAAACTGTTGTGTTCAGTGCGTCTCTCTCCCGTAGGGCGGATACGACATGCTGGCGAGGCATATCGCAGTAACGCTGGCTAGTCAGACTGCACGTCTTTGGTCCTTGAGCGCCAACCTGGTAAAAAATGAATGGGCCAATGATGAAGTTAGCCGTGAAGCCACACCATACGCTGACACGCTCACCATACAGACTAACTTCATGTACAGTGACTGGAGGTGAAGATCCCCACACTCGGCATTTCTGTGTGTTTACCTCACCCGTCAGAGAAAAATGAGCTTCGTCTGTACATAAGATGGTCCCGGGCCTGCCCTCGTCAACTTCAATCCTTGCGAGAAACTGGAGAGCGAATTCAACACATCGTTGTGCGTCCTGTGGTGCAAGCTGCTGTACGATATGGAACTTGTACGGGTACCATTTGAGAATGGTTCGAAGCACGTCCCTTACAGTGGAGCACGCGATATAAACTGTTGTGAAAGAGCACGCGCACTGCCTGATGATCGGGAATTCCGCGCAGCGTTGACTGCCATAGCATCAGCGATTTCATCAACCACCTGTGATGCTACAGGCCGTCGTCCTCTTCCCTGAGCGACGCCCAGTTCTCCAGTTGATTCGAACTTCTCCATCATGCTCCGCGCAGGTGGAGAACGAGGACCCTTCCGTAATTATTTCAGCAGGCGATACTCTCGAAGTGCAGCTGCAGCATTATTGTTGTTTTGATAATAGAGCTTCACCAGTTATGCCCTGCGCCTTTTGTCCAGGCTCATGTAGACACGTCAGCAGGTTTACTGCGACTAGTCAGATGTGTGAGACTATGAACCACGATGACTAACCACGGCACCTGGTGGCCATAGTAGGAAGTGGAAGGTGGCGCTGTGACTCATGGAAATCATTCACCCCATACTCTGGACATAAATGCTACCAATTTTTGTACTCTTACGGTAATCAGTTTCCGGGTTATAACATGTTAAATAGTGAAAGTTTAATTTTAACACCCTGGTATATAAACTGTTTACCTCACAATGTAACAAAACGTCACATACTCACTTAAAAGCCATTACAGCTTCATATTTGTCTAATATAAAATCACTGACGTCAGATAATAAAACCATGAAGTAGTGACTGAAAATAAAAGTATAACATACACAGTGATTTAAACCCGAAAGGTGTCTGTTGATTGAGGCACCCTTCGTTTCGATTACGCGTTTTTGCATATTGATTACAGAAGAGGTACTTGGGACATTTTCCGACCGAAGGCTGTTCGATATTGATATCCCTCGGTTGCTTGGGAAGTGCCTAGATTAAATGTCGCTCGCTCTCTGGAGTGAGTATCTCAGCCAATGAACGCCTAGAGAATGGTGGTGGCACGTGTTCGCGTTGTGCCAGCCGGAGTGGCCGAGCGGTTCTAGACGCTACAGTCCGGAACCGCGCGGCTCCTACGGCGCCGGTTCGAATCCTGCCTCGGTGATGGATGTGTGTGATGTCCTTAGGTTAGTTATGTTTAAGTAGTTCTAAGTTCTAAGGGACTGATGACCTCAGCAGTTAAGTCCCATAGTGCTCAGAGCCATTTCAACCATTTTTGTTCGCGTTGTATTTGAAGGGTGGACAAGAGGTAATAGAAGCATAACAGATGTAAAGGGTCAGTTGTGTGGCAGCACTCGCACTGAGCAGTCAGCCTGTTGTCAGATGTACGCAGTCCTAAGTTGGTTGGTTGGTTTGTGGGGGTTTGAAGGGACTAGACTACAAAGGCCATCGGTCCCTTTTTACACGACGATGAATAATCCCAAGGAAGAAAAACAAGCAATGAAGCGAACAGGGGACGACACAGAACAAGAAAGACACGGACAAAGACCTGAAAACAAGGAATTAAAAGCACACAGAGCTGTACAGTGGTTGGCCGACGATGGAAACAAAAAAAGAAAAAGCCTCCCACCAAAAGACACACTGGAAACCCCAATCTAAAACCGTAGGCCAAAGGCTAGACAACACAAAAAAGACACAAACCCTCAGATCGAGCGATAAAAGCCCCCTGCGCGAATAAAACTCAAAACGAAGCCTGCCATTGCAGCGTAATCTGTTAAAAGTGCAGGGAGCTTATCAGGCAGCGCAAACTTCTGCCTGAACGCAGTTAAAAGCGGACGGTCCGACAAAATGCGCACCACTGTCAATGCTGAACCACAGCTACAGAGAGGTGGGTAGTCTGGCACAATAAACAACCGTGCGTCAGCCAGGTGTGTCCAATGAGCAGCAGGCAGAGTACAACGGAGTCCTTGTGCGAGGCCCGCAAGGAGGAGCGCCACACGCCGGTAGTCTCCTTGACGACCCGAAGTTTGTTGGGTGAAGGCAGGGTGCGCCATTCATCAGACCATGTACCAAGTACCTTCTGGTGCAAAACTGACTAGAGATCACACTCCAAAAGGCCAATCTTCAGGGTCGGTGCACTAATAGCCTGTTTGGCCAAAGTGTCAACTCGTTCATTACCTGGGATGCCGACATAACCTGGGGTCCACGCAAAGACCACGAATCGGCCGCATCGGGTAACAGTATGGAGTGACTCCTGGATAGCCATCACCAGACGAGAGCGAGGAAAACACTGGTCGATAGCTCGTAAACCGCCCAGGGAGTCACTACAGATAACGAAGGACTCATCTGAGCAGGAGCGGATATACTCTAGGGCGCGAGAGATGGCTACCAGCTCTGCAGTGAAAACACTGCAGCCAGCTGGGAAGGAATGTTGTTCAGAATGATCCCCAAGAGTAATAGCATAACCAACTCGACGAACAACCATCTAACCGTCGGTATAGACCACGACAGAGCCGTAAAACGCGGCAAGGATGGAAAGAAAGCGGCGCCGGAGGGCCTCAGGAGGGACTGAGTACTTCGTGCCCTGTGCCAAATCCAGTCGAAGGCATGGGCGGGGCACACACCACGGGGGTATACGGAATTGGCCCGGAAAAGAGACGGGAGAGGGAAAAACTCAAGCCCGGAGAGAAGAGTCCGGACGTGAACCGCGGTCTTACACCCTGACCGGGGCCGCCGTTCTGGAAGATGGACGACCGAGTTGGGGAACAGGAGACGGTAATTTGGATGCCCGGGCAAGCTACAAACATGTGCAGCATAAGCGGCCAGTAGTCGTTGGCACCGGGTCCGCAATGGAGGGACACAAGCCTCCACAAGCATACTTTTGACAGAGCTTGTGCGGAAAGCTCCAGTTGCGAGTCGGCCCCCCGCAGTGAAGTATGTGGTCAAGCAACGGCAACGCAGAAGGCGATGCCGAACCGTGAGCCAGGCTCCCGTAATCGAGACTGGACTGAATCAACGCCTGATATAGCCTTAGAAGCGCAGATCGTTCGGCACCCCAGCTGGTGTGGCTCACGCAGTCCTAAGTGGGCTTGCCATATAGTGCAGTGCATGTTACTATGACGTAGTCGATACTAAGCAGTTTTGAGCATGAACTGCATGTTATTATGAGTTGGCGCCATTAGGCAGTGCTGAGCCGGAAGAGGCCGGATGGAAGTTGTTTTTATCAGACGAGCTGTGGTCTGACAATTTTGTAGCCATTCAGTTGCTGCGAAGGTGTACATGATACTGGAATTGTAAATGAGAGTGACTGCAACGTTAGTTTTGATAGTGCAAGCTATGTTTTTAGAAGTGCTTTTGACAAGTACATATTGCTCCTGCCTATGAATTCTGCTCAGCAATCCTAGGTAAGAGATTAACGTATTCTTTTGTTGTAGCTTGGTGTATACGTAGTAGCACTGTGACTGACTAGGTTTTCTGATCAACTACGTAGCAGAGTGACGATTAGGCTGAGCTCAATATTCAGCCTTGGTTACGTTCGCGCCAAATATTCAACCCTCGAACGGTAGTTAATAAATCATTGTTTTCATTCACGAAATATGTGTGAAATATTTGTCTATTTTCTTAATACTGTTCATACAGGAGTTGAGTTAAATGGAATTGTATTAAGTGTAGCAATCTACTTGATGCTTTATTCTATGTCAGGATTTGTTGTAGTAATTATTGTAATAAACAAAAAGTTTATTCGAACTTTCCCAATTCTTTTAGTTGGTCAGATTAATCGTCCCATCTCATACTATTTCTAATGTAATAATCAAGAAATATTTTATGATTAACGATAGTGTGGATTATTTACTTTCACTGCCTCAGTAAGACGTCTATGAAGAGTCACAATCGTATATTAGGGTCAGTTTGGTAAAGGTAATTTACGTCACGCAGCAAAACGACGGATCTGCACCTACCGATTTCTTATCTCATTATTTTCATGTGATGTGACATTGTCACTGCACGTATGAGTAATTACATCCGTAAGGACAGAAACTGACTGTCAGGAGCCCACAGCGATTGCTTATTAAGAGAGCCACACCAGCGCAACTCTAAAATACTTAGAGACTGTACCTTTGTACAATACGTACAGAGTGAGTCACTAGGTTTTCCCCCGGTTTCTGGAGGGTATTCCTCATCTTGTATGGAATAAGAAATGTGAATAAAGTAATGAGATCAGATACATAATTAAGGAGCTACGGTAACTGAAAGATTCATGAAACTAGCAGAAAAATATTTATTGTAGGCTTCCACTATCGAAAATGCACATAATAATTAATTTAAACAATTTTGTAGCGGTCTCTTGCATTCAGAGTGGATTTAAAGCAAGTGTACAAAATTTCCTCTCTGCATTTGAAGGCAAAGACTCGCATGGGTGTGAACCGCGCTAGTGGCATGTCGTATTTTGACATGCTCGTTCCTTATTGACGCTGCGGCATCGAAAATGCGTTCTATCAATTCTTCTCGTGTTATCACCTTAACTTCGTACACGATGTCTTTCTTCCACTCTCAGATGCAGTAATCTAGGGGTACTAAATCTGGGGATCTGGCAGGCCAGTTGATAAGGCCCCCGAGACCTATCAATAGATGTGGGAATTGCTGATTAAGATAAGCTGTTACTACATGCTGGAAGTGTGCAGGTGCCCCGTCATGTTCGACATACACGTGGCGTCTTGTTTCCAGAGGAACGTGTTCAAGAAGCTGCGGTAAATCTTCTCGTAAAAAGTTACCGTACATCTGACGACTTAAATTTTCCGGGAGGATAAACGGCCCTAGTAACTCGCCACACACAACACCACACCAGACATTGACATTGAATCTGCGTTGAAATTCAGATACTGGCGTGGCATGGGATATTTGTCTGCGCAGACATGCATGTAATGCATGTTGTTGATGCCATCTCTTGTAAAGATTGGCTCAACACTGAACATTATGAAGCGATAGAGCTGCCGATTTCCATGTAACCAGTTACAAAAGTGAAAACGGTTGGCACAATTACATAGCTCTAATCCATAGCTCTAATCCGCTAACAATAACGTCCTTAGAATAGCTACCTTTTTAGTTCAGTTGTAATTTCTACCTAATTCTAGGGCCTCCATATTAGCTTGTGCTGATTTACCATCCGTGCACAACGTTTCTCGTGCGGTGCTGTTATATATGTCCTAATTCCCGCATCATCGCTTTTATCAATTGCTCAATTTGCTATTTATGCGACAACTTTTGGCAATCAGTTAGGTCCCGATCCGTGTTAACTTTGTAATCCCGCTCCCATGCATAAGAATAGCGTTCTCTGGCCGCGCGCACGCGCGGTGATTTCGATAGACGCGCATGTGAGCAGCCGGCGGTGCCTCAGTTCGGTGGAGAGCCTGTGACCATCGTACGTTGGCTGGGGCGAGGCAGCACACACAAAGATAAGTAATATTATTGACTTGGTACATATGTACCGTGTATTTGTAAAAAAAAAATTATGGGGTCTTGTCCCTGTAAGTGTATATTTTAGCCTTTGACTATACCCATTTAGGCATTGTGTTTATAAAATTGTTCTGAAGAAGTCGTGGTTACCCACGCTGAAACCTAGGTAAACACCAGGTACTTTGTGCAATCGAGGCGGATTTCTATAATTATTTTATTACTATTTGTAGCAGTTCGTTGTGTCACAGTGGCTCTTACAGATTGCTGCTTCAGATGCAGTACAGAGCGTCAGAGACATACGCTGAACAATACAACTTCCTCTAGATAGTATCACGTAGCACAACGGAGCCCTGTCTTCTAGCGACCATACATTCTCGTGACCCCTGTTGCCAACAATCATGTACAGTGACTACATTCGCGCCAAGTCTTTCTGCAAAATCAGGGAAGGAGCATCCAGCTTCTCCTAACCCTGTTACACGAACTCCTTCAAATTCACTAATCTACTGACAATGGCTTCTTTGTCGTCTTAAAGGCATTCATTACAAACATCAACTCACCACGTACAGTCTCAAGTCAACTAAGGCTTACGAACATCACAGCGCGTATTTAAAGGAAAACTGGTCTGCGTGGTCATAGAAGCGCTACTAGCGCTGTATTAACACACCTACCAAGTTTTCATTTGTCGCACAAATCCTTATTGGTGTTGCGATTTTTTCCCGTCATTGTAGCTGTGATATTTTTTTGTCTCTGCAATTCGTGTGTTTGTTACCACGACTGCGGCTTTGGTATTCCGTATAATTTTCAAATATTGTGTGGGGAGACCATATATTTTACCGTCACACATGTAAGGTTCCTGTAGTCATGGGACATGCAGCTGTACTTCGCCCATCAACTCAATTAGTTCTGTGCTAACCTTCCATTCCTAAAAAAATACGATTGTTTGATTTTCACGGAAGGTATGTTGTCGAAGCAAATCTTGTGGGTCGAGTTTCTTTTAAATCAAAGTGTAACACAGTGACTTTGTCAAGCACAAAACGCACGTGGCTAGGCGACAGCATCTGTCTAGACCAGTCCTCACCACAAAGGAAGATAGAATAATATAACTAAACCTTTAATTCTCATCACAGATACAAACCCCAAATGAAATTCCGAATAAACTAACAATTAATGCAGAACAATCGACTGCTGAGCCACATTACTGAATTTCATTTCTAATTAAAGTAATTTTATCTGCACTTAATCCAAACGTATTTAATCACTTTTACATTAAAAAATTAATTCACAGCAATTGTTCTCAGACATTTATTCAAAGACGAAAATTATTGCTTGTAGATACTGAATAAAGCACTTCAGGTGTTTATTAAAACGGGTTTCATCGGAATAATCAAACTCCAGGAAAGAGCCACATATAGGTTAATTATAAGAATTAACGGTTCACGTTTCTACAGTTCTAATTATACTGTACATAAGCTGTTTACTGCAGGCGTTGGTTGTGGCGGACAGTAATTGCGGTTACACTACCCATGATACGGCGTAAGATTTCTTGCAACAATTTCCAGGTAAGGCGTCGCCTGCTCCGTCCGAGTGCTGCCTCCTTCACTGCTTCTTGCAAAATGTGTCTTCTCGCTCCCTCTCGCTCTACTGGTAGTTCCCCAAAACCCAAGCTACGTTTGACGCTTGTCACAGTACCTTCCGTAGAGTACAAAAGCACTCCATCTTTTACATTACACATTGTTCCAAGCGTGTACCATTTTATACAAATGACAGCTTGCACAAATATATAAAATTACACCCACAAACATTTCCATTTCTTTTATCTCTGACTAAATATTATTTAGTACATTATACGTTTCACATACTTTTTTGCATAAGTTACAAATATAAATTACCAAAGGATGGTAACACAGCATATATTACATTTCAGAAATAGTCTTTGCGTATCACAGTAACGCTGCGATAAAATTTAAAGGCAAAAATTTTTATAAAGTAGATGAGTGAATAATAGTGTTATACATGCCCCTGTTTCTATTATGTGTCCTAACAGATAAGCATAGCTAAAATATAGAAGAAAAGTTTTGTTCATCAGTTCATCTACTTTCAAGCCTTGTAACATGAAAACATTTTTCAACTTTCATACAAATTATACGGACGTTGTACACTGTATTTTCATCATACAATTTATCATATGAAAACTTGTATAAAATTTTATGTATTATTTATTGTATTACACACAGCATACAGATCTGTCATCAAACAGCTGTTGGAGTTTTTACACTTTCCTAACTACATATTTCCAGATCAGCTATGTTCGTGGGTCTTAGTTCATTTCTTGACTTCGGATACACCAGGAAATATGCATTTGAGTGTGGTATTCCTTGAATTTCCAAAGGACAATAATAAAAGTACTTAAATTTGGATATCTCATGGTTTGCCTCACTGGAATTTTCCTGACCTTAAACGAGGACTAAATCATCAATATTAAATTTTGTTAATTTTAATTTTCTATCATGCCTTTTGGCTCTTATTTCTGCTTTTCTTCTACTTAGCTCCCTTACCAATTCCTTTATTTTCTAACCACATCTATCTCTTTGCCGGGTGGATAGTCTAATATTTCCTCTATTAGACTCTTACTTCTGTAACCTACCGTAATTTCTTTAGGAGTGCATCCAGAGGATTCATGTTGTCATAAATTCATCATTACCTCCAATTTTGTAATAAATTTCCCCCAAGTTCTATGATTTTGATGACAATAAATTCTACATAGTCTTCCTAACTCCCGCATATAGGTTTCACAAGATTACGAGATGGGTGGTAAGATGAAATGTGTTTTACTTGTACTCCCGTTTTTCCATACCTTCTAACCATAATTTAGCCATAAACGGTGGACTATTGTCAGACAGTACTCTTTTTGGTATTTCTGTTTGTCTGAACTACACCAATATTTTTTTGATACCGGTTTAGCTGTAACTTTTCTGAGAGGATAAAGTGTGGTGTCAGCGCCAGACACCACATTTGCTAGGTGGTTGCCTTTAAATCGGCCGCGGTCCGTAGTATACGTCGGACCCGCGTGTCGCCACTATCAGTGATTCCAGACCGAGCGCCGCCACACGGCAGGTCTAGTCTAAAGAGACTTCCTAGGACTCGCCCTTGTTGGACAGCCGACTTTGCTAGCGATGGTTCACTGTCTACATACGCTCTCATTTGCCGAGACGACAGTTCAGCATAGCCTTCAGCTACGTCATTTGCTACGACCTAGCAAGGCGCCATATTCAGTTACTTCAAGAATGTATTCTGAACAGATAATGTTGTGACTCATGTACCGTCAAGAGCGACGTTCATCATTAATGGATTAAAGTTAAGTATCAAACTAATTACGTCCGCTTTCTGAATGCTAATTCCTTGTCATGTTCTAGACCTCATGTCAGTATAGTTCTTCCCTCCTCACGTCAGCCTGCGTGAGCTAAAACACGTGCATTTCTGCCTCCTCTAGTAACACGGTCTTGGCTCTTCTGCCAACACAACATAAAGTTTTGTAAGTTGCGAAAAATTATCTAAAATTGCAAGCACGTATGTGAAATTTCAGTACTTTTTGTTTGGGGCCCATAACTATAAATTATCTTCCTGTTTGAGGCTCTGCATAGCTCTTCTGTTAGAATTGTCACTTCACCGCAAGATTTTAATCGTTATGTAACCTTCTTCAATGCATTAGTCCCAATTTCGACCACAATTTTTATTTTCTCATAGTACTTTTGCGCTTCACAATGTCCATATTCTTAATGGAAGTAATCAGTTAGTTCTACAGCAAATTATAATGGCCAACAAACTTGCCATTCTTCACTATTATTTCCTTTTCTAACATGCAGTACACGTTTAGAGATTTCATATAATTTTGGTATTTCTGAACAATCATCACAGTCAGATTTGATCTTCACTGGTTTCCACACTTTGTCTTCGTCTGTAAGCTTCGCATATTTTTACATGTAGTAGCTGTTTCTCTACTACTAGCTACTTCTCTCAAATATAACAACTTAAATATTCCTTCGTCATTGTTTTCCAGATTAGTTTGCTCTTTGCCTGCAGGCACCCTCGAAAGTGCATCTGCAAACTGATTTTTGGGTCATTTTACATAAAGTATCTCATGGACGTATTGCTGCGAAGGTAAGGGCTTCATGGTCTGTATGTATTACAATCTTGTGTCCCGATAAATAATTACGATACTCTTCAATCTCCAAATTATGCCTGATGCCTAATTTTCGGAAATAGTGTAGTTTCGTTCATATTTTGTTAATGCTCTGTAGGCAAAAGCAATGGTTTTGTGAACAATTTCACCTTATTATCCTGTTTCCTGAACGATTACTACTCCTGCCCCATAGTTACTAGTATTCCTATACATATGGAATGGTAATGATAAATAGGGTGGTGTAAAATGTTGTTTGTAAGCAATTCCCTTTTTATTTCTTTAAAATCACTTTAGCATCCATAGGTCCAAACGAATGAACTGTTTATTCGTAACAAGTTGTTGAAAACTCGGCTATTAAAAGTTTTAAACTTTACGATTTTTTCATAGAATCCGCATAAACCTAAAGAAAGTTTTTAACTGTTTCCTATTCTTTGGAGGACCCCTTACAATAGCTTTTATTTTCTAATGGTCCTTCTCTGTTCACTCTGTTGTAATAATATGTCCTAAGAATTTAATTCCTATTCTTATCAGTTCACATTTTTTAAATTTCAGAGTCATTCCTCCTTCCTGCAATGCAATGTATATCTGTTCCAGTAGTTCACAATGTTCTTTCCATTGTTGTGTACCTATTTAGAAATCGTCTACGTAAATTGTGGGCCTACTGCTTTATTCTCTTCCTAACACCAAATCTACAGCACGTATTAACACGAGAACTGGTGTATTTAAGCCAAAAGGTACTCCCTTATAAAGATAATATTGTATAGCTGTATAATTTCTCGATTTAGCATCCAAAGCGATTTACCAGTAACCTCCCGTAATGTCCAGGCTTAATAAATATTTGATATCGTAAAATCCTTGCAACATTTCATCTTACGATTCAGGACGATCTGTTTCTCTCTTAACTATCGTATTCGGAGTTCTGGCATCAATTATCACTTTTACTCCACCATCCTTCTTACCTGCAACAATAAATTTATTGTTACATTCACTGTTGCTAAGCTCTATGATTCCCCAGTCAAGCATCTTGTCAATTTCGGCTTGAACAGCCAGTTTTTTCGCTGCAGGTATAGGACATGGCTAAACAAAAAATTGTTTATGTATCTATATTTTTCACTCTGTCAGCAGTATCTGAAAACATGCTATAATTTTCATTTA
Source organism: Schistocerca serialis cubense (assembly GCF_023864345.2). NCBI lineage: Eukaryota > Metazoa > Arthropoda > Insecta > Orthoptera > Acrididae > Schistocerca > Schistocerca serialis. The sequence goes on from NC_064640.1 coordinate 36,750,504, forward strand.
GAAATTTTAGTAACTCATTTAAGTGCATTGGATCTAAATATGGTGTCACAATGAAAATTTTCCGAAATTCTTGTAACATTTGGTCTCAACTATTGATGATTCGGATGTGAAAACCTTCAAATAATTACGGTAATCCTTCGTTATCGGTATCTATAGTTCTTCATTATCTCTATCTGTTTCTATCATCATAGACTGAAATTCCAGTTCAATTCTGTCGCCTGTTTCTTTAATGTCTGTGTTTACCGTTCCTTCTACATTCTTAATGCTAACTATTTCATTTCCACAGTTAATTACTACTTGTTGGTTCTGCAGCCAATCTATGCCCATAATTACTTCGGTGCAAAGTTCTGAGATTACCTGGAAACCGTGTGTAAAATCTAGACCTTTTATTACAGATCACATTAAAACTTGCGTCTTTATTGATTTACTTTACTTCCCTTTGCACCTGCAGTTCTGATTCCTTGCACAGACATTACGACTATGCCTGGTTTGTCTTTATTTGAATTCGTTCGATTGTAACGAGTTCCTCTTGCTTATCTTCATCAGTAGTCAGATTACTTTCCGTAGCTTTAAGTTAGTCTTTATCCGAACTGCTATTCTCATCACCTCTGACGTCATCAGCTTGCACTTCATAAACGTTGTAATCTTTGTGGATTGCTGTGAGTCGCATAAATTTCTTTTCTTTTAAGCCAGGCTTGTGAATGACAGAAACATTTTTCGCAGATTCGTTGCCACGGAATGACTATTCAGTGACGTGTAAATTTTTATCTTCCATTTCGAGTCCACTGACAACCTCTTCATTTACCCGAATGTCAGCTACATACAAACTTTGCGCGATGCTTTTGGGTTAATTTACATTGGCAGCTCGCTAACACTCTGTTGCTCCATTAAATAAATCTTTCTCCTCCACTTCGTTGCTATCCCTATCCACATTTTCGGTCGTAGTAACGGTATCTTCCTTTTCATTTACTGCAAGTTTGCTGTCCATTGCCTCTGAACTTGTTATAGCGATTGAATCGCCGTCTACTCGCTTACTTACTGCATCAGCTGATTGCGGTCCCATTTCAGTGACCGGCTCTTATAATACAGCTGAGTATTAAGGTTTCTCTGTCTCTGTTAAGAACTCTTCCTGCGTTTGGGCCTACTGTTTCTTGTTTCCACGTCCATCCGACCCTTAACGCTCGCGGTTATTAGTTTTCCTCATCTCAATTAGAATAATTTCGCTCCCTACTACCTTTTCCGCGATTGTTAGAGGAAAATCTTCCTTTACCTCTTCCTCTGTGAACAGTATTAACCTGATATTGGTTACCAATGTGTGTTCGCCGTTGTTGTTATTTCAACTGTTCCTACTCTTGTCATTCTGACGGAAATTGTGATTTTCTCGCCAGGGATCTTCGTCAATTACTCTTTTCTAAAAATTATGAAAACGTTCGATGGTGACGATCCCCATACCTTCCCGAGTTCCCACATAATTTCTGAATTACTCCTATGATTCCTTAAGCGAGCCAGCTTCCTAAAACATAAGTCGCAAAATTCTTTCATTGTCTTTCGGCGCTTACCTTCGAACATTCTAACCATTATAAATTCACCCCAGAGACTGTTTTGTATTTGCTCGGACCAATATTCGGCCAAAAACTTTTGTCTAGATTCATCGAAGGTCATTGTTTCAGTGCATAGGTTAAACCCCATCGTTTAGCATTTCCTGTTAAATCACTAATCACAATGTTTACTTTTTACTGGGCTATTACTTTTTCAGGAAATAACCTTTCACATTTCTTCATAAAGCCCACAGGTGTTAATCCGCTGTGTTTTAGATAAGGGTAGAATTTTTCTTCGCCCTCAAGCACCTTGTTATATGCTGTTCTGTCTACAACATAAGTACTGTTACACTTGATTTTTCTTTCTATGTAACTAATTTTCTCCTGAATACTGGAAGTATTGCTACAACACTTCTTCTAAGAATGTTCTACTTTGTTTTCTAGAGTTTTATGAGTTTCTTGAACAGTTATTCTCATTTGAGACATGTGTTCTTGGTTTAGTTCAGTCATTCCTTTCTATACCTGGGAAAGCTTTTCCTCAGCTTTTGATTCCACCATAGGATCGATTCTTGTATTTTCTCTACAACAGTTTACAATCTACTATTAATGTCACCAATTTCTTTTTGAATTGTACTAACAGATTCATTTGAATTCTTTACATCATTCTTTATATTAATGAGTTCCTCAGTTAGGAAACCTGTTGATTTGTTTACTTTTCCTAACTTTTGGTTATTCGTTACATTTTTTCACTCAGTTTTTTAGTAACTTTAGCCTGTTTCTGACTAATTTTCGAGATTTTCGTTTATGCTTTTAGTGTTTTAGACTGTGTTTGCATTTGCTCATTCAGAATTTTAGTATTATTTGTTTTGTGTTGTTAGCTGTGTATTCACACTGGTTAGCAGTGCGTACAAATGTACCGATAGTTGCCCATTCTGCTCAGTGATATTTTCTACTCCTTTGTGTTCTTCCTCTGAATCTACTTTTTCCTTCTTAATCTGAGATGGGCTTAACAGCATAAAAGTTTTGTCCCCATGATCCACATTTCCTAACTTTTATTTCTAATAGCAACACCGATCCCTCTGGGTCCTGCCCATTATCACTGTTTACAGGAGTCCCCTCACTTTTATCCTCCTGTTTCACTTATCTATACAACATATTCTATTTTTTTCATTTTCAGTTATTGATTAAACCGCATATATTACTATATTACTGCTCTATCGTTCTCCTAACTGCTACAACAAATTCGTGCCCCTGAAACCTCTATACTTCATTCAAAGGAAACTACCTGTCTGTGATATGTACAACAATACTAAACTACTTCTGGACACTTTAGTACAGCGAAAGGTCCTGTCACCAGCTGCCACATATAACACAGTACTTCTACAGAACAAATAGTCCTCGTATAATGTCACGAATAAATATAACCTTGAGGGTATGGTTCTAGGAAAGATAAGAATTGTTAGTTACTACACCCACATACATACATGTTTTTGATCATTACTATAAGCAATAGAAAAATAATAAATTGGCCCTCTAGGACTTTCATGTTTGATTTTGTATAAGCGACAAATTAAATAATTGAATATTCCAAAATAGCATGAGCAATTTCCTGTTCATCACTTTTTGTACTTTGTAATTCAGTATTTATGCGGAACCGAACTTTAGTGTTACTAAGCCATATTACCGAATATCACTTATAACTGAAAGAATTTTATCTGTGCTTTACTCAAATTTTTATTAATTCCTTTCACTTTAAGAAATTATTTCACAACAATTATTTTGAGACATATATTCAAAGACGAAAATTAGTGTGCTTGTAGATACTGAATAAAGCATTTCTGATGGTTTTTAAAACAGGTTTAAAAGGAATAATGAAACACCTGGAAAGGACCATATATGGGTTAATGACAAAGAATAAGCAAAATTTTATGTTATAACACAAAAATTGTTCAAAAGAAGTGAATTTGGAATTATTGATTCAGGTTTCTATAATTCTAATAATACCGTTCGTAACCTGCTGGCAGCAGGCCTTGGTTGTAGCGGATAGTGCTGGCGGCTACACTGTCCACGATACGGCGTACAAGGTTCTTGAAGTATGAACTAATCGATTTTTCTTGGCGTCGTTTTAACATCCATAACATAGCCCAACAACTTGTATCAAAGCCGTAATAATTCAACAGTCGTCAAAGGCATCGCCTGCTCCGTCCTAATGCTGCCTCTTTCACTGCTGCCTGCAAAATGTCTCTTCTCGTTCCCGCTCGCTCTACAGGTAGCGTGTCAAAACCCAAGCCACCTTTTACGTTTCCCACAGTAACCTCCATACAGTGCAAAAGCACTCTATTACATAACACATTTCCTACACATTCTCTAAACATGTACAAATGACAACTAGTACAAATATATAAAATTGCACCCAGAAACATTTTCATTTTGTTAATCTATGACAAAATATTATTTAGTAAATTATACGTTTCACATATTTCCTTACATAAGTTACGAATACACATTAGCAAAGCATCCTGCCACTACATATATCACATTTTAAAAATAGTATTTGCGTATCACGGTTATGTTGCGATAAAATTTAAAGGCATAGTAATTTTTATAATGTAGATGAATGTTTGAATTATAGTGTTGTACACGTCACCCAATTTGACGGCCAGAAGTAGACCACTCCAGGCGGCCAGCATAACAGGAACGGTCCCACTTCTCACCCATGTTAGGCTGGCGAGAAGAACCTTTTTTGTGTACCGCGGAGGTGTGCGGTAGCTCTTCGATGAAGCCCATAAATAACCTGGGCGGCAGCTATCCAGCCTAATCCATTGCTGTTCCTTCAGGTGCCAACATCGCAAGGTTCAGTGTACGGCAGTTAACTCCATTTAGTGGTTACTGCATCCCATCACCTTGGGAACTACCTAAGTTGGACATCCGCGAACCACTCGCAATGTCTGGAGTTTTTAAGCACATTGGAATTGTAATAGCTGCGACTGTATTACCGCACGTTGCGCTGCGAAAAACTGTGACTGCAGGTTGGCATGTAGCGTGGTAAGCTGTTTTGGCCGACCCCTGTTACTGTTATCGTAAGCGAGACGTATGATTAGTTTCTTCTGTTATAGTGATACCTGTTAGTTGAATTCCGTGCTCTTTCTGGGAACTGGTTTTTATTTTGAAGACTGTTTGTTGTGAGAAGTAGCGTACCTTTAACTTGTCCAGCAGTTGGTCTAATGTATGTAAATTTTTAAAGGCTACCTCTCATTTAAACTAAACTCCATGAAGGTCCAACGGTGCCGACCGGCCGCCGTGTCGTCCTCATCCACAGCCGTCACAGGCCGCTCTTCCGACTGTATGTCGGTTTACGAGACCAGAGTCACTACTCCTCAGTTAAGAAGTTGTTCAGTTTGCCTCACAAGGGCTGAGTGCACCCCGCTTGCCAACTGCGCTCTGCAGATCGGATGGTTACCTATCCAAGTACCAGCCCAGCCAGACAGCGCTTAACTTCGGCGATCTGACGGGAACCGGTGTTACCACTGCGGCAAGGCCGTTGGCTACGTCGCATTTACATGTTCATTTTTGGTTACATGTTTCTCCAGATTCTCCCGGCTTTAATTTTCTGTACCTTCCCTGTTGCCCCATGAAACACATGCAGTAAGAAACGTAGTCTTACGTCAGGGACAGGAGATGCGCAGGTAGTGATCTGCTAGGTAAGAATGTTAGTTAGTGCTTCTTTGCTACTCTTCTGCAGTTACATCCACTAACACCCGAAGGCTACAGATGTGTGACCGTGGCAGGACCGACTACATATCACAGACACTATAATTTCTCTTTGTCCTCGTCACGAGTTTAAGTCACTCACTCCACCTACTGATGTTGGCTGCTCTAGGCCGAGTCGTAGCAGTGACAGGCATGGGAATTGTTTACCACTGCCCTTACTGTGTAGGTGGCGACCGAAATTAACTTTTAAATTCAGAAAGAGGGTAGAGTTTATTACTGTTCTCTCGTTACAAGCAGCAGTAATTTTACCACGAGGGAACGCTTGCAGATCAGTAAAGGTGGTCCGGCAGACGGAGAAGTACAAAGGCTGAACACCTCGTGCTGCACACAGCCCCTTCCCCCGCAAATAACGAAACGCGGCCTTTGTACTGAATCGGGCCCGGCTAATAGACAACCACTTCGACGCTCTACAGCTCAAACCACAACCGCTTGTCTCACTTGTGACCAACATTGCAGCCAGCAACGGCACAATTGACGAGGACGACGCCTCCGCCACCATCGCCACTGCACGCCAACCGAGCCCAGAGCGGCCAACAGTGTCACTGGTCACGTAGACACTAACACGCCGCCCCTCGGCACACACACGTCAAGGAGATCACTGCGCCACCGCCAACACTGTAAGTTACAGATGCAGAAAATAACCAGGCAAAGAACGCTTTGCGATCTGATGTTGCTGCAGAGTAACGCAAGCTATATTGAGCCACTTTCTGGCAGTGATTGCAAATCAAAGCAAGGACATGTGCGCACTGTTACGGAAGTAAGATGCGCTGAGTGCAGAACTGCGGACTCACTTGAGTGCAGAATTGCGCGCAAAACACGAGGAACTAATTTCGGAGTTTAATGATAGGTCTGAACAGCAGTCGCACACAGGGGAATAATTTTGGAGCCAGCTTGAGGTGCATGCTGTTGAGTTGCAGAAGCAGGGGGAGGTGCTAGACCACGTTTTGTTTGAAAATAACGTAGCGTGGGGTAACATGGACGAAAAGCTCCGTTAGACAGATGTTAAGTTCTATGGGGTTGATGAGCAAGTAGTAAATGTCGCCTTTGAAACTGAAGAGCAAAGGACTAAGCTTCAAGCGCTGAGTGTATGGGTGGGGGAGTCCTGCATGGTCGTTTCTGGCCACATGAAAATGTTGAGAGTCTGCCGGGCACTGTCACTTCTGATACAGAGTTATGCTGCCCAATGTTCTTAGGGAAGATGATCTTTATTACTTGTTTGCTATACTGGATATGATGTGACGTCATTCATATGATGGAATGGTTGGTAGTAGTTAACACTCTTGCTTGTGTGCTCTAGTCAAGGAATAGTGGTAAGCATTTCATGGGTTCAAAGGAATAGGGTGCAAAGTTAATTGACTGCAGTAAAAGAGTACGGCGGTTGAGGGCTGTGTAGAGCGTTTTTTCTTTGGTTCCATCCAAAGTGGGTGTAGTCTAAGCATGTAAATGTGCTATCCCACTGAGCTGGCGAGAAAAGCTGAGAGAAAGTGAAGAATTCGCTCTTGTACTGACGCTTCTCTAGTAAAGACCAGCAGGTCTTTATTTAAACGGTGAGACTTGATCCTTTCCTAGTGTACCATTTAGAGCCTGTGTGAGTCACCATCTGAACCGTCAGAGGTACTGTACCTTGCATCATGCACACAACGTGTGGGTGTACTTATTTGTTTTGGGTCAGCCGTTTAAACATCTGACATATTCTGTCATGCATAGTCGTGTTATGGAGACAAATTGGTTTGGCAAGCCAGCGAACAGTTCCACCTGCACACTGGAATTCACCAGGGTTTCAGAGGCTCATAGGGAAGTACCTGCTTTCCAAATCAGCCGAATGCGAGACCGCGTATTTGCGTACTTCCGAGAACGCACTTTTAATAACATTGTCGCTGTCCATGACTTCAGTCGGCGACTGCGCCGTGCTGTCCCGCCCTCACCTGCAGAAGAGTAAAGTATTTGCTGCTACGGCGTAGGGCTCCAATATATGCTTCTCAGCACCCTGTTCTTTGGAACCATATTTTTCTTTATGGAATAGTAAAGTACAAATGCCTGATAGTAGCATACTTTTTGGGCTATACCACAGATTCACATTTATGAAGTCAAACACAGCGATTAGTTCTGGTTAGTGTAGTGTGTTGATCCTCAGTGGATCCATTTGTTAACCATAGACCCCATATTATTGAAATCGTTTGTCAAATAAAAATGTTTGTGTGGCGTTTCTTTAGGCACCTTTTGTCATATGTTGTTAAGAATGAATAAATCAATTGTTATTTAGACCACATCTCCTCCTAGTGTTCTGATTAACATTACCTTTGTCATCTTTATTAAAGTCTTGATTGCAACTGAAAGAGCTGAACCTTGCAAAAGTCTTGATTCCATCTGAAAGAGCTGAACCTTGCACAGTACTCTGGAATATAGGTTTCAGTCAGCGCGGGAAGCGATACATGGAATCTGAGTTAAAATTGGGGTCTAATGAAGCTGATAAGATTGCCAGTGCAGTGCCTGTCCACCGAATTTCTGAGTCTGGGATGGGACAGCTGTTATCCCACAAAGCATAAGGGAGGAGAATGTTAGGAGCAGCCGCTCCGAGTTCGCACATCACAGAGAACGGCCGCCTGCCTGTAGGATTAGGCTCAGTTGCCGGCCCTTTGTCGACTGGCGCAGGGGCAGCCGCACTTCGCTCAGCACTAGTGTCTGTGTCGGTCGGAATGATTTCTGGGTCAGACCGATCAAATAACACTAGGTCTATAGCTTCCACTGAGAGAGCTGCTACTTTTCAGATGGGAACTAGCATTCTGAATTCGATTAGAGAAGCATAACCCTGTAATATTTGTGGCTTTGCAGCCATGATATTCGGCTACGAGAAGCTCTTTAGAGCAGCTGAGAAGGCAGCAGTCGCAAGATGACGTAATGTGGTGCGACGTACCGATGACAAATGGCTGGTTCGGTACGAGTATAGTGAGAAAGACCGCCAAAATTGTGATCCTACTCTGAGATTGGATGCTGCATTCGGAAGTTGCGCTCCGAACTGATAATCTTTTGTTATTGGTATTAGTAAAACAAAATAGGTATGTACTTTAATTTCATATTGAAACATTCCATTATTTCAAAAGTATTAATAAGCAGCAAAATATTAAAAAACTGCTAAACGAAATGGCAGACGAGACACTTCGCTGATCTTCGGATCGTGCATAACTTGGATGGCGGGCGAGGTGGTTCGTCTGGAAGATCACAGCTGGTTCGGCAGTGTCGGAGGACAGACATGTTGTCTGCCACGGTCATTGTCAGCTAAGGCTTTATTAACAATTTCTGGTTATTTGGAAATGTGGTTGAGAACAGTGTGATAGTAATTAAAAAATTATGTAGTTCATTATTTTGTTGAATGGAAATTATTTATGACTCTAAAGTGGATTGTAATTGTGCAGTTTCTCGTGTTCTGATAATAAAAAGCGAGTGGTATCCCGCATAAACAAAGTATTTGGAAATTTAATCCTTTCTGCAATATTTGTTCATCGCTGAGATTTTATTATAGCCTCAAGATAGAGGATTTGTGCAGGGGACAACAACTACGGAGACTGAAGATGGCGAACATTAATTAGAACTTATGCATTCCGGTCAGGGAGGTAGTGCAAATAGGCACCTCTCTTGTATCGCAATCTTAGAACAAATGAGGTCAGTGACATGTCATCTGTGGTAACACAGCGGAGGCATGAAGGACAAGTTTTCGAGGAAACGGGTTTAGCATGCGCTAGTGTATATCACCCTCACGCTCGCTCTCTAATACTCTCTTTTTCAACTTGCCGTAAACCCAATCCTTTGAAAGCTACAACCAGCAGTTTGTGCAACAGACTGTTCCTTACACTACCCCTAACAGGGAGCGCTTTAGTGGAATGAATTGAAAAACCCACCCTGTGCACTTCCTCCCAAATTTCTCAAATTTGAAAGAGTCTGATAACATCACACAACGGCAGTTACTGAACTCCTTTGGAGAACACCTCGTATCTGAGGCAAGCCTGTAATGGCAAATAAACGAGCGATCTTGTACGGATTTTATGCAGTTGAGCCGTGAGTTCTTGGCTCAGTACCGAAACCCTGAGCGTCAGCATAGAGTCAGGCGGTGTCTGATGACGGGGCTGCATTACAGTCCAATTGGCGGGAGTCTGCACAAGCTTCGGCTGTACGGCACATGGAGCCGCCAATGAACCCTGAGGATATGATTCAATTAATATACCATAGGATGGTACAATGGGTGAGGCGACAGTTATCAACTGTCCAGATCGTCAGTATAGAACAACACTTTTTGAAAATATTGTTGGCACTCGACAGCCTCCAAGACGAGAGAAACAGTCGCTCAATACGCATCGTAGGAACAGGTCGCAGCAATGTCCGACCACGTAATCAAAACTCTACTTCTAATAGGACCAGAGAAGTCATCGGTTAGACAGGTCGAGGACAAGGCAGCAATTCCCACAAGAATCATCATTGTGACAGGAATATTATCTCAGTACAGTGTTTTAATTCGAAGAAACGGAAAAGCAAGAACAACTTATGAGTTAAGGAGCATTTCTTTCTCATTAAAATATATGACCGAAAGAGTCAGCCGTCAGGAATTGTGAAACGAACCCTGTCGTCCAGGACTGTGTGCCGCCGGCCGGTGTGGCCGTGCGGTTCTAGGCGCTTCAGTCTGGAAGCGTGTGACCGCTACGGTCGCAGGTTCGAATGCTGCCTCGGGCATGGATGTGTGTGATGTCCTTAGATTAGTTAGGTCTCAGTAGTTCTAAGTTCTAGGGGACTGATGGCCACAGATGTTAAGTCCCATAGTGCTCAGAGCCATTTGAACCATTTTTGACTGTGTGCCACAAAGAGAACAGATTCGCCACGAGATGGGGAATTCTCAGGCGTCTATTGTGCTGAATGAGGCGAAGGCAATGTAGTGTGCTTTATGAAAACTATTTCAGTCTGCAGTAATTCAGGAAATGAAGCCACAGTAATTTTAATCTACCATCCTTCATAAATTTTAATGGTGATCCCAATAAAACTCGAATATTGGTCATATCTATAATAGTTTAGGATTTACTATTAATGTGAAGTTAACAAGTTCTGTAACAAAGACCTGATTGCTAAAATCTGAACGCTTTGGTCAATCTTAAAGATAGACATTTCATATAGAAGCGCATCATTAAAATGACAAATGTTGTAAATATGAACTCTGTAACTTTATTTGCCGGCCGCGGTGGTCTAGCGGTTCCAGGCGCTCAGTCCGGAACCGCGAGACTGCTACGGTCGCAGGTTCGAATCTTGCCTCGGGCATGGATGTGTGTGATGTCCTTAGGTTAAGTTAGGTTTAAGTAGTTCTAAGTTCTAGGGGACTGATGACCACAGATGTTAAGTCCCATAGTGCTCAGGGCCATTTGAACCATTTGTAACTTTCTTTGTTTGAAAGATATAGTGAATTTAAATTATCAGTATTTTCAGTTAAGCATCAGATCATCATTTCTTCCGCACAAAACACATTGAACGATGACAGCAAGACACCTTATTGAATCATTGGGCAACAGAATATTTGTTGTAAAGTTTAGTGCATAATAGTTACTTTTGTTCTTTATTTATTTATCAGAAAGCACATTGGTGCAAGGCTATTGACCATGAAATTCAAAGTTAAGAAGGAAATTGTATTGGTTGTATGGAAAAGAATTTAACGTTTATTATGTAATGGATATTATTGTTACTTTATTTGGAACGTGAAAGTGATCAAGCTTTGATTATTGAAATATGTTTAAATGCAAAGTAATGTAGAATAAGCTGTAGCCAATCAAATGGACGGCTTCAGGAAAGGGAATTGCTCTAGTCAGTTGAGCGAGAATATTCGGCGCGCGGGAAACGCGGCCTGGGACGGGCAGAGGGCAGTGCTGGTAGAGACGAGAAAGCGGATAGTTCGGCTGGAGACACCACAGTGAACAGTCGGAATGAGACGCGAAACCGGACAGTCGGTCTTTAGGCAGCTAGGAAGTGAAACGACTAAGAAAATTTCGCGTTGTGTGGTATGGCGGGACTTAGTCTCTGAGCGGTGAGCAGCCGCGCGCCTGGTGTGATGCCTAACTTTTCGCGTAGATAACTTGTATTTCGCGATGAGATTGTGATTGATCGAACTGTGTCAAATGCATATGTGCTCGAGTGTAACAGTATAAATATGGTCACTTTCACTATTAATTTGCTTTCTGAATAAACATTGTCTTAACCAAATCGCAACTGTGTGGCCTACATCATTTAATGGCCGTTACTTTAGTTCCCGATATCATTATTACTGTTATTATATGTTATGTTAACTTGGTATTTCGCAAACTTGCCATCAGCCAGACAATTTAACCAAAGGATCACAGGTGTCTAATTTAGGGCGTGCGGTTCAACCCCTAGACGAGTTTGAGCCAAGACATTTCGACGAAGAGGAACCGCATGTGAGTCCGAACATCTTTGGGATGTTAGCTCGCAAACTGTCTCCAGGTGCCGCATCAGAACAACAACGAGAATACACAACAGACAGCGGCTGCTTTCGTTACCGAAGTCGCGTCAGAAAAATTACAATAACACTCAGTTTACTCCTTCAAGTTGTGTGTAATGATTCGCGGAAGGAAGTGAATGCCCTTTGAAAGATTTGTTGACAGATGAACTTCCCGTATCAGAACACGCGTACCATATGACAACGTCGGCTATTGTTCTTGTGAGGTGTTAGCGCCGTTACACTGACACGTTCGTAACCACAAAGGGATTTTGTCTTATAGCCGCCCACATTTCACATCTCGTACCTGGATCGTCCACATGCAGCAGCGAGGAACCACTATTAACTGGAAAAGTTGTTACTTTGCAGCCGCTATCCCAGCCGACCGGTGTTCCCGCGAAATAGGCTCTGAGCACTATGGGACTTAACATCTGTGGTGATCAGTCCCCTAGAACTTAGAACTACTTAAACCTAATTAACCTAAGGACATCACACACATCCATGCCCGAGGCAGGATTCGAACCTGCGACCGTAGCGGTCACGCGGTTCCAGACTGAAGCGACTAGAACCGCACGGCCACACCGGCCGGCCAGCGAAGTAGGGAACATGGCAATATTCTACTCGGCATGCTAAGTGGATGCAGTATATCTCGCTTTTCGAAGAGATCACTGACAGTTTAATCCTCTATTCTACAGGCTATTCCCCGGTCGAGCTTATTACGTCCGTCAGAGCCCCGGCTCAGTTACGTTCTTCCCCAGGAGAGGAATTACAAATAAAATTGTCAAACCCGTAACAAGAAAGAGGAGGAAGGTAGCTCCCCGGAAGGCGCGCCATAATTGCACAGCCGAGCGTCTGATCTCTTAGAAAACTAAGTAGCCAAGTTCTGTCAGCTGTATGACAGTCCCTACAAAGTAGAAAAAGTTCTAGGAGACAACTGCTATTTAGTTGTCGACCCAGATACCGGCGCGGGGGAGGAATACAGAAAATTGCAAGTATCAAGCTCAGGTAGACCCCTTCACGTCCTCGATTTAATGTAAAACTCCAGGTCAGAATTCTAGGGTGTGTATTTGTAAGATGGTGTAGTCCATTTAATCTTCATTTCCTTAGAGATAAAGGTTGAGGTAGTGACAATTTCCTTGTTATGCGGCGTGTGCTTGAAGTTAAGTGTTCCGTAGTTATAAGTGGTGTTGTGATTTATGTAACTGTGAGGTGGTTAGCAGGTACTAAGAAGGAAACCGAGGAGAAATTTAGAGAGTTCAATAAGGGCAAATGACCGATACCACTGGGAAAAGACTTGGGGTGTAGTGGAAGAGTGGAAAGCAGGAATATAGAGCACATATCACGCAGTGGCAGTAGGTGGCAAGGGTATTAACAGAGTGGAGTTTGTTCCCCTTGAGGCAGGTGGCACTGGGAAAGTGAGAACCGTACATGACGGGCTTGATCGGCACAAACATAAACCCCTCCCCGGCTAACATTTGCAGAGACAGATAAGGTTTGAGAACCAATCTGTAACGCCAAAGCCTTCACAACAGTGTCGAGAGGTCTGATTGAAAGACATGACCAGCAGACAAAAACACTCGTCCATTACACGCACACACTCTGACACCACTGTGACTGAGGCCACTATCTAGAATCAGAACATAGAGTTTTTATGATGCTAACGGTACGCTGTTAAAATAGATGAAGGAGGATGATATGAGGCATTAAACGTCATTTTCTTGTATTTCGTTTTTACGCCAAGGTATGTCGAACCGTACGACCAGAAGACAGCTGAAGGAATTCATTTCGAAGAATGCATAGTAAGAGGGGTAAAGTTTAATGTGGGGGAAAAATTAGATAAGAGGAAAGGTCCGCCAGCGATGAACAATCAGGATATCAATATTATGGCGTTGGTCTCGACGAACTGTTCGTTCAGCGATTCTAGAACATAGAAAACGTGGAAAACACTGATCTGTGTGAAGGGGAAAGACGCCTTGTGTTGAAACTAGTGGGAGAGAAGAGCCAAACAACAAACGTAGAGTAGAAGGGAATACTATGGTAACACTGTTCTAATCTAAGAGACGTAACTGAGACGAAGGTGAAAGGTAGGACAAATAGTACAGCGGTATCGGTATAGAACAGACAGCCTAAATGCTTAATCAGCCTAACAAAGGAATTATGTTACCTTAAGATACTGTACGAGTGCAAGTTGAATTAGTATGATAGAGACCACAAGTCTGATTAGATAAGATTAGTAGATAAGAAAATGATGTCATTAAGATGTATATTTTTGTGTTAATTATAAGACGTTTCACTCTGACGCTTGAAGACTATGAAAGGACATTCCCCAACTGGGCCGCAGCAGCTTGTCTCTCGCCTTACACTTCCTTAGAGAACGCTGAAAACATATGTCTCTGTTTGAATTATTAACCTGACGGCTTATTACAGAGTGGCAACAGCTGGTGTCAATGCTCGCCTCTCACGGTCGCGGACCAGTGGGGAACAATGGACTGAGGCACTAGAATGGTGTTTCTGACCCGCATAAAAATGACTGCAAATCTTGTTGTGACGTGCTAGGGGCAGCCGTGAAAATGGCAGTGATCGCTGCCGGACCAACCTGCTCGCCGAATATCCCCTCCTGTGGCACGCTTCCGGAGTCAACGGCAGGATGAGCCCCACCATTTACCTTACCGAGTATTGTGAGTGCCATTGTTTGGTGTAAAATTAAAGTGTCAGTCGAACTCCTTGTTCAGTGATTCTTCCAGTAAAACTAAGAGTTTAATCTAGTGTAGTGATATCGGTCGAGTTAATGGCAGTCGTTACAGCGCTGACAAATACTATTTATGGGAAGGGTCCCTCTATGATCACGCTGTCCTCCTTCTCTCAATGAAATAAAAATAAAAAAAAAGCGAATGGAGACAATACTTAGACCAAATTGTATGCAGGCTAAGGAAATATTTTATAAAACGTTTTGTGCAGAGGTAGAAATTTGGTTCTATATATTAAAAGTTTTTGTGGTGTTGTCACAAAAAAGCTGAGTAGTACCGTGGTTAGTGGTTATGATACTAAACTGTTGCACTGAGGGTTGTGATATAAAAACTCACATAGACTGCACAGTTTTAATTTCTATATTCGGTTCGAGTACATTCTAGAAGTATCCTCAAATGTCAAGAATCATTGTACTGGAATGTTCTGTCGCCGTATATATGCTGTATGTGTTCTCGCCAGAAGAAGTTCGCTCCGCGCTCTTGTATGTGCAAGTGCTGAATAAACCTTCGTTAAGAGAAGTTAGTGTTCGTCATTCATCTAATTACACCTTCTCCTACGTGACATTATTCTGGTGGAGGCACTGGGTATTGGAACTTGTTATAGCGCACGTTATCGAGGACAGAATGGCTCCCATCAGGCGTATAAAACCAGGCTTCCCTGAGTCTATTGACATCAGAATTTCCGCTTTTATGATATTTCGTTGGAGAGTAGTAATCTTAAGCCTGAGGAATTAGATTATTCATGACGCTCTCAATCAGAGTTACATCACACCTCATTTTTGGAAGAAGTTTCCAAAGAGTGAGTTAAGGTCTGATATTCTCAAGCCTCAACAAGCCTTGCCTCATGATCTACATCTACATGACTATTTTGCAATTCACACTAAAGTGCCTAGCAGAGGGTTCTTCGAACCACGCCGGCCGCGGTGGCCGTGCGGTTCTAGG
This sequence comes from Schistocerca serialis cubense, assembly GCF_023864345.2. Taxonomy (NCBI): domain Eukaryota; kingdom Metazoa; phylum Arthropoda; class Insecta; order Orthoptera; family Acrididae; genus Schistocerca; species Schistocerca serialis. Next base: position 36,765,986 of record NC_064640.1, read on the forward strand.
CGCTGCAGTCCGGAACCGCGGGACTGCTACGGTCGCAGGTTCGAATCCTGCTTCGGGCATGGATGTGTGTGATGTCCTTAGGTTAGTTAGGTTTACGTAGTTCTAAGTTCTAGGGGACTGATGACCTAAGATGTTAAGTCCCATAGTGCTCAGAGCCACTTCGAACCACCTTCGGATTGTATCTCTACCATCCCCATCTCTAGAAGTGCTTGGAACAAATTAACACTTAAATCTTTCACCTTAGACTCTGATACTTTTATTTAATTATGATGATCATTTTGTCCTGTTTAGGTTGGTCACAAGAAAATATTTTCTCATTGACAAAAAAGTGACAAAAAAATTTGTTCACATTCATTCCTAAATCGTTTATATAAATGAGGAACATTTAGGGCCTATAGACTTCCTGGGGAACGACGGAAGTCACTTATGTTTTACTCAACGATTTTCCACTGGTGACTACTTACCTGGGGTACTGTACCATAAAAGTCCTGGAAATCTGGAAATGTGGAACCAATTTGAGATTCCCCATTAATAGCACTCATTACTTTGTTCAAATATAGAGCAACTTGCATTTAGCAACTGCAACGTGACGTCAGTGATATTGGTCTGTAATTCATTGGATTACACGTATTTCCTTTCATGGTGTGACCATGCAACTATCTGCTGGTTTGGCACGGATCTATCGTCGAACTAGCGATTGTATGTGATGCTAAGTAGGAGGCTATTTTATCAGCATATTCTGAAATGAACCAACAGGAATACTATCTAGAAGGGACCACTGACCTTTATTTAGTGGTTTAAGCTGCTTCGCTACGCTGTAGATATCTTCTTCTAAGTTACACATGCTGACAGCTGTTCTTGATTCGAATTCTGGAATATTTACTTTGCCTTTTTTGGTGTAAGGTATGTCAGAAAACCGTGATTAACAGCTCCGCTTTTGTTGCGCAGTCATTGGTAATATTACCAATTATGTCGAGAATTGAAGGTACTGATCGTGTCTTGCAACTGGTGATCTTAACATACGACCAGAATCTTTTTCGAAATTCTTTCCTATTTCGAGATAGAGTTTCCTTGAGGAAGCTATTAAAATCGTGTCAAATTGATATCTACGCAAAGTTTTGAGCTTCAGTAAAATATCCCCAGCCCTGGAGGTATTTTTTTTCAAAAATGGTTCAAATGGCTCTGAGCACTATGGGACTTAACATGTGAGGTCATCACTCCCCTAGAACTTAAAACTACTTAAACCTAACTAACCTAAGGACATCACATACATCTATGCCCGAGGCAGGATTCGAACCTGCGGCCGTAGCGGTCGAGCGGTTCCAGACTGAAGCGCCTAGAATCGCTCGGCCACAATGGCCGGCGGAGGTTTTTTGTTCTTTCAAATTCAGCAAGCTATTTTCATTGTTTCCACAACAGTGTTCTGGCCGGTTTTGCGTACCACAGGGGATCAGTAGCCTCTTTTACTAATGTGATAGTTGATTATCCGGTGTTGCCAAGGTACGTTTTTATTCCAATTATATTAATTCACATTTTGCTTCCTCCTCTTTCTACCTGTCTCCTCCTCCCCCTCTCAGTCCCTCTCCTTCTCTCCCCTACTGTCTGTCCATCTACTCCAGTATCTCTCTCTGCAAGTCTGCTAACATCCCCTACACCCTCTCTCTGTCCATTTGCCTCTTCTCCCTCTGTCCATATATACCCTCCATCTCCTCCTACCCCCCTATCTCCCCCTCACTCCCTCTATCTCCTTCTCAATACCATATATCTCCTTCTACCTATCCCTCTATGCATGTCATCCGCCCTATCTTGCTATCCATCTCCGCTTTCCTTCATCTGTCCATCTCCTCCTCTCCCTTCTCTCTGTTGATCTCCTCCTCTTCCCTTTCTATGTCCATTTCACCCTCCCTCTGTCTGTCTCCTCCTCCACCATACCTATCTGCATTTCCTCCTTATTCTCCTCTGTACGTCCATCACATCCTCCCTCATCATTCTCTCTCCGTATTATCAGCCAAACCCCAACAGTAGGTTGCTGGTGCTTACACCCACAGAATTACTTTCCACATAGTAAGTAATATGTGCACCAAGGTTTGATGAAGTAGATCCAGTGATTTAGGAGCTTTTATCCACATCTTTCCTACATATACACATGTCACATATATTTCTTATACCCAAATGTCTTACAAAAAGTGTGTACATATGTGTGTATAGTCCCCCACCCCGTCTCTTCCTAAACCACTACGCCGATTCCAAAGAAACTAGATACACATATAAGTTACTATCGGTAAAGACTCACTATGGGGTTAAAAACAACCTACCTATTAAAGGGGTGGGGGCGGATTGGAAAAATATATATAGATCATGATGCGTTACTACACAGAGATTGTGCATCAGGTATTTGGCAATGACACCACTTAGTGTCTTGGAACACACTTTCTACATAATTTCAAACCTTTACAATACTTTCTCCTGCTGTCTGTCCCCACAAATGGATCAAAGGGAAAAGTTATCGCTTACTACATTTTCGCTGTTCTTGCAGTAAATCTGCCAAATCAGGAAACGCATATTAATTTACTACTTACTCACTACTAACTGAAACCGTGACTTATTTTACAGTCTGCATTCACATAAACCACTGAAAGTACTTCAAAAATTATTTCATTGTTCGACATATAGTTCAGAATGTATGACACCTCAAGGATTTAACTGCGTGCAAACAAAACTGCAGGGCAAAATTCGCCAGAGATACAGGTGAAATATGTGTAAAAATATTTATGAAATACATTAAATATGTGAGAATATATGTGGTATGTGCATATGTGGGCAAAGACCTGGGTAAGAAATTACTCCTAAAGTCGCTCATCGATTTCATTCAAACTTGGTACATATATTACTTACTGTCTGGGAAGATATACTGTGGGGGCAGGAACCAGCATATTCCTGTTGTGGTGTGGGTGGTAACGTAGAGAAAGGAGGGAGAAAAAGAGATGGACTGACAGAAGGGGAAGCAGGACATTGACACCGATGGGATGGAGGAGGAGGTGGGCAGGAAGAGGGGTGAGTACCAGATGGACAGAGAAATGGGCAGGAGGAGATAGACGGATGGGGAAGGATAAGCAGAAGATGAATTTATAGAATTGAAATATATGCATATCTGAGCAGTGCAAGGTACTAAGATAGTATATGATATGCCACTGACATATTTGTACATAGATTTCATCTTCATCCATGTTGAATATCGCACTGCAGTTTCGATTTCACGAACCTCAATTTTTATCGCGTCGTGTCTATTGATCTATGTTTCGTACGATAGTATAATTTTTAGTACATTCAGCGCCATAGTCGAATACGGCCTGCAAAAGGTGTTGTGAAAAAAGTTTGTAACAAAGAAGTAATAAATGTAAACGACATGCATAATAGGACAATTTTCAGACATGCAGCGTTGACGACGTCGTATCTCCTGAACAAAGCGCCATACAATAATATAACTTTGCAGTTATATTCAGCGGTATATGCAAATACTGACTGCAAAGTGTGTCGCGAATACAGTAATAAAATAATAGTACATAGAAGTGCTGTGCTCGATGTTGCAGTTTCGCAGCATGAACAACGAAAAAGTAGTACCCGAGAAATAATTTTCCTTTCATCATTTTGTGGCGTTTGTCTGCGAGGAAAAGTTTCTTAACGGTCGGAAATCAGGTGTAAAATTTGTTGCAAGACACTAAGTGCTCCCGTTGTCAAAAACTGGATGAATAAATTGGGCGTATTTGCGCGTTGTGGGCTACATTCATTTCTCGTTCGCCCCTCCCTCACCCTTTCTCCTCGCCTTTTATAGCTATGTGGTTCTTCCCACCACAGCGATCGTCTCCAGATAGTAAGTGGTATTTCTACATAGTCTGGTAGAAATCGGTCCAGAGGTTTAGGTGGAGATGTTAAACATACATACATATAATATGTATGTACGGATTTTGCGTTTACTTTTGCAGCATTTGGATGCTGTAGCGGTCAATCTCGCTACAACGTCCTTGTGGTCACTAATCCCCGTATCCGCCATGATGCTCCCGCTTTGCTCAGCATTATTTGATGCTACGAGGTCAAGTACGTTTTTGTAACCATTTACACTTCTAGTTGGATCCTGAACTAGCTGCTCAAATGTTCAAATGTGTGTGAATTTCTAAGGGACCAAACTGCTGAGGTCATCGGTCCCTAGACTTACACATTACTTAAACTAACTTATGCACTACTCGAACCTCCGGCCGGAGGGGCCGCGCAATACGTGACATGGGGCCTCGAACCGCGTGCCAACTAACCGCTCAAAAGTGTTTTTGGAGAAAACATTTAGAAAAATCTCTAACGATGTTCTATACCTGACACCGAATTTGAACATGTATTTTCGCCACCATAGCAAGGGTAGATTGAAGTCACAGACAATTATAATTATATGAGTGGGACACTTATTACATATGAAGAACAAGGTTTCCTTGAACTGTTCAGCAGCAGAATCATCTGAGTAGGGGAGTTTGGTGGAAGGAACCTATTATTAAATTATTCCACTTGTCAAGTGTAACGCCTATCCATACTAAATTTCAGAAGGGTGGAGGGTAGGGGAGGGGATGAAGAGAAGGAACTGGAGGGGCAGTGAGGTAGGGGAGACGGGTAGGCCGCAGGGGGAGTTGTTGAGGGGAGTCAGGCAGCAGTAGACAGATGCAACAACTGATAAGTAACCGCATTTGTCATTTACGAGTTCCTAACCTGGAGCGAGTTTTATTATATCATCTGTGTGCTTTAACAGTTTAGTTTCTTGAGTCTCTGTGTGTAAATTTAACATCTAATAGCCACAGTTCTCGCGTTTTCGTTTGCGTGAGAAAGTAAACCGACTTGTGACATATTGCAAGTTCCAAATCAGAGTCAAATTATTTAGTTTCACCTGAGTGCTTCGGTAGTTAGGCTTTTGAATATCTGCGTACTACTAAACACAGTTCGTGCGTTTTCGTCAGGTTCTACAGTAGAGTTGCGCAGCACATGTTTATAGTCCGTTTATGTGCATAGTTTAGTTTTTCACGATCTTTAGTATGGACAGGGACTGCGATTGTTTTGTGCGGATGCGAGCCGAGATACTGACACTTCGCTCTTAGCTTCAGGCTGTGATGGCTTCGGTTACACAACTTGAGGCTGTGGCGGATGGGCACCACTGTTGTGGTCTGGTCGTGGGGATCTGACGGACGTCCAGCGCGAGTCCTCCGATCGGTCCTCACCAGTGGCCAACCTAGTTACTGCTCGCACTGAGGCTGACCCCTTACCTGTGGTCGAGTGGAAGGTCGGCCCTGGGCAAAGCAGGTGGCAAAAGACTTCCCAGGCGGCCGCCTGACAAACAGGTTCGAGGCCAGATCCGGGCAATCGCAGAGGATTGGATTATTGGTACTTAAGAGCTCCAACGTTAGGCGCGTTATGGGGCCCCTTAGGGACTTGGCTGACAAGAAGGGTAAGAAATCCAATGTGCACTCCGTGCGCATACTGGGCAGAGTCATTCCAGATGTGGAAAGGGGTCTCCCGGATGCCATGAAGAGCTCAGGGTGCAGCCAACTGCAGGTGGTGGCTCACGTCGGTACCAATGATGTGTGTCACTTTGTATCAGAAGAGATTCTCTCTGGTTGCGAGCGGCTAACAGAAGTGGTAAAGGCTGACAGTCTTGCTTGAAAGATGAAAGCAGGGCTGATTATTTGCAGCATAGCTTACAGGACCGATTGCGGACCTCTGGTACAAAGCCGAGTGGAGGGTCTGAATCAGAGGCTCAGACGGTTCTGGGACCGTGTAGGCTACAGGTTCCTCCACTGAATAGTCAGGTGTCCACTATACGCAGGACGTGGCTACGCGGATAGCTGGGGCTGTGTGGCGTGGACTGGTCGGTTTTTAGGTTAGAGGGTCTCGGGAAAACACAAGAAAGGCTTCAGTCACAAAGGGTGCAGGCTGAACACAGGAAGAAAGTAGATACAGGAACCATTGGTACAACAGTTGTAAATTGTCGTAGCTGTGTTGGGAAAGTACGAGAGCTCCAAGCGCTAATAGAAAGCACTGATGCTCAATTCGTTATAGGCACTGAAAGCTGGCTAAAGCTGGATACAAGCTCATCCGAAATTTTTGCGAAGAATCTAACGGTGTTCCGAAAGGATAGGCTGAACACGGTTGGCGTAGGCGTGTTTGTTGCTGTAAAAGTAGTTTAACTTGTCGCGAAATTGAAGTAGATACTTCCTGTGAGTTAGTATGGGCAGAGGTTATTGTTGGCAACCGGAATAAAATAATAATTAGATACATTTACCGATCTCACAATTGAGATGATACAGTTGCTGAAAGGTTCAAAGAAAACTTGAGTTTGATTTCAAACACGTACCCGAATCATACGATAATAGTTGGTGGTGACTTTAATTTGCCCTCGATATGTGGGCAAAAATACCTGTTTAGTTCCGGAGGTACGCATAAAATATCATCCGAAATTGTGGTAAACGCATTCTCTGAAAATTGTCTTGAGCAATTAGTTCATGAGCCCACGCGAATAGTAAACGGTTGTGAAAATACACTTGACCTCTCAGCAAAAAATAATCCTGAGTCAATAACGAGCATCAAAACCGATTCAGGGATTAATGAACACAGGGCTGTCGTAGCAAGATTGGATATTGTAATACCCAAATCCTCGAAAAGTAAGTGAAAAACATATCTATTCAAAAAAGCAGATAAAAATTCACTTGACGCCTTCCTGACAGACATTCTCCACTCATTCCAAATTAATAATATAAGTGTAGACCAGATGTGGCTTAAATTCAGAGAAATAGTACCGGCAGCAATTGAGAGATTTATACCAAATAAATCAACAAACGACAGAGCTGATCCTCCTTGGTATACAAAACGGGTTAGAACACTGTTGCAGAAACAACGAAACAAACATGCCAAATTTAAACAGACGCAAAATCCCCAAGATTGGCGATCTTTTACAGAAGCTCGAAATTTAGCGCGGACTTCAATGCGAGATGCTTATAACAGTTTCCACAACGAAACTTTGTCTCGAAACCTGGCAGAAAATCCAAAGCGATTCTGGTCGTATGTGAAGTGTGTTAGCGGCAAGAAAGAATTAATGCCTTCTCTGCGTAATAGCAATGGAGATACTATCGAAGGCAGTGCTGCCAAAGCAGAGTAACTAAACACAGCCTTCCGAAATGCCTTCACAAAAGAAGACGAAGCAAATATTCCAGAAATCGAATCGACAACAGCTGCCAACATGAGCAATGTAGAAGTAAATGTCCTTGGAGTAGTGAAGCAACTTAAATCACTTAATAAAAGCAAGTCTTCTGGTCCAGACTGTATACCAATTAAGTTCCTTTCGGAGTATGCTGATGCATTAGCTCCATACTTAATAATCATATACAAACGTTCGCTCGACGAAAGATCCGTACCCAAAAACTGGAAAGTTGCACAGGTTGTAATGCCATTGTAAATATAATACTGCCATTAATCTGTATATTTTAAACTATTTGTTCCCTAATAATTTCGAACAATTAAGCAAATATTATAACGAGAGTAAGCTTTTGTTAAGTGTAGTTTATTTATTTTGACGTAAGTGGAATATATGTATTAAAACATATTTTGTAAATAATTATGTAATACGCAAAATCCCCAAGATTGGCGATCTTTTACAGAAGCTCGAAATTTAGCGCGGACTTCAATGCGAGATGCTTATAACAGTTTCCACAACGAAACTTTGTCTCGAAACCTGGCAGAAAATCCACTGTAAAGTTACTGTAGTTAATTATGTCAATTTTGTATGTATATGCTGTCATGTAATTGTAAATGGTTCATATTTACGGTTTTTGTAAGCAGAAGTGTAAATTGAAAAGGTGTAGGGATCATGGGTAGAACGGAACTCCGTTCTGTGGTGGAATGGAAAAGGTGGTGGGGCGCGCGAGTGAGAACTGGCGCGCAAGTGGCTCAGATAGTCTGTAGCTGACCTGCAAGTGGTGAACTCGCATTACGTTGGTCAAGCACTAGAGGCCCCGAATTTACCTGCAAGACTGGGTTTTGGCCTTGGAAGTTGTTTACATGATTGGCGCAGTACGGCAATAAATTAATAGCTCAGAAATTTGCAATTTTATCCACGCCACGAAGAGCAAGACAGAGCTATGTACATCAAGAGCCGTACCTGCGCAATGTTACTACGCAGCACCACCTCACGTCACTTTCGACATCAGTAACAGGCAAAGTACTTTATTTAGAAGTGTATCACAGTATGAACCGACCATCTTCAATTAGTGGAATAAAAGTGTTAAATGAGCCTTTGAGTTTAACCGTAATTTTCCTATTTCATTTCCCTCAGTAGGGTCCTTACCTAAACGAATTTATTCCGAGTATCCTGATGTTTATTGAAGCTTCAATAACAGTAAATTACTGGCAATATTACAGTTTTGGTAGTAAATTCTGAAAATCGTTATTAAATACTAAAGTTTGCACGTATCAGTTTGAGGGCCATCGCTTTGTGTGACCAAGAGGATAAGTTTTCAATAGCGTTTCTGAAAGTAAAATAACATAATTGTTTCACTGCAACAATCTTAACAGTAATTAGAAAGACAGACAAATATTGGTGTTAATAAAACATTAACAAATAACAGTCCTAAAAAATGAAATTTAGGCGTGTAAAATAATAGCTTTGGTCATATGAATGGTAGTTATAAGTTTAATATATTTTTCTATCCTTTTTGAAACAGATGTGTGTCTTCTTTAAATAATTACTGAAGTATAGTGATAAATTCCATAAGCAACAGAAAGTGCAATTACGGCCAAGGGACCGTACTAAATGGAAATTAAGTGGTTGTGTTTAAATTAGTAGTAAGTGAAGGTAGTTATTTATTCAGTGTCAAAAATTGACTTCATCTTTTCGTGTAGACACTGTGCCAGATTTGGGCTGGAGGCTGATTTGTTAAGCGAAACAGTTTATTGTTATAACAGGCTTTGTCTGATAAAAGGTTTCCAAAAGTAATTATTCTCACTGCTTTTCTCACGAACTGTGTGATTCGGAGAAAAATAGTTCGATACTTTACCAGTAGGATGTACACGGTTAAATGCTCTCTCCGAGAGTCGATGGTTTGGAGTGTTAGTGCTGCGTAAGTCTGTGGTGGTGTTCCGGCCGCTACTTACTACACAGTTCTGACATTTCGAATCGCGGATCTTCCGTCTTTACAGTGGTAGAACTTAAACGTTCTGGTACCGTATTGACGAGAAAGCAAAAGTACCGTTGCCAGGTCACACCAATGCTCAAGAAAGGTAGAAGGAGTAATCCACTAAATTACAGGCCCATATCGTTAACGTCGATATGCAGCAGAATTTTAGAACATATATTGTGTTCCAACATTATGAATTACCTCGAAGAAAATGGTCTATTGGCCGCGCGGGATTAGCCGAGCGGTCTTGGGCGCTGCAGTCATGGACTATGCAGCTGGTCCTGGCGGAGATTCGAGTCCTCCCTCGGGCATGGGTGTGCCTGTTTGTTCTTAGGATAATTTAGGTGAATTAGTGTGTAAGCTTAGGGACTGATGACCTTAGCAGTTAGGTCCCATAATATTTCACACACATTTGAACAAAACGGTCTATTGACACACAGTCAGCATAGGTTTACAAAACATCGTTGTTGTGAAACACAACTAGCTCTTTATTCACATGAATTGTTGAGTGCTATTGACAAGGACTTTCAGATCGATTCCGTATTTCTGGATTTCCGGAAGCCTTTTGACACTGTACCACACAAGCGGCTCGTAGTGAAATTGCGTGCTTATGAAATATCGTCTGAGTTATGTGACTGGATTTGTGATTTACTGTCAGAGAGGTCACAGTTCGTAGTAATTGACGGAAAGTCATAGAGTAAAACAGAAGTGATTCCAGGCGTTCCCCAGGGTAGTGTTATAGGCCCTTATCTATATAAACGATTTGGGAGACAATCTGAGAAGCCGTCTTCGGTTGTTTGCAGATGACGCTGTCGATTATCGACTAATAAAGTCATCAGAAGATCAAAAGAAACTGCAAAACGATGTAGAAGAAATATCGGAATGGTGCGAAAAGTGGCAGTTGACCTTAAATAACGAAAAGTGTGAGGTCATCCACATGAGTGCTAAAAGGAACACGTTAAACTTCGGTTACACGATAAATCAGTCTAATCCAAAAGCCGTAAATTCAACTAAATACCTAGGTATTACAGTTACGAAGAATTTAATTGGAAAGAACACACACAAAATGTTGTGGGGAAGGCTAACCAAAGCCTGCGTTTCATTGGCAGGACACTTAGAAAATGCAACAGACCTTCTAAGGAGATTGCCTACACTACGCTTGTCCGTCCTCTTTTAGAATACTGTTGGGTATTGTGGGATCCTTACCAGATAGGACTGACTGAGTACATCGAAAAAGTTCAAAGAAAGGCAGGACGTTTTGTATTATCGCGAAATATGGGAGAGAGTTTCACAGAAATGATACAGGATTAGTGAGGGACATCATTAACAGAAAGGCGTTTTTCGTTGCGACGGAATCTTCTCACGAAATTCCAATCACCAACTTTCTCCTCCGAATGCGAATATAGTTTGTTGACACCGACTTACGTAGGGAGAAACGATCACAAATTAAAAATAAGGGATATCTGAGCTCGTACGGAAAGATATAGGTGTTCATTCTTCCTGCACTCTATACGAGATGGGAATAATAGAGAAGTGTGGTTCAAAAATGATTCAAATTGCTCTGAGCACTATGGGACTTAACTTCTGAGGTCACTAGTCCCCTATAACGTAGAACTACTTAAACCTAACTAACCTAAGGACATCACACACATCCATGCCCGAGGCAGGATTCGAACCTGCGATCGTAGCGGTCGCGCGGTTCCAGACTGTAGCGCCTAGAACCTAAATGTGATGAAATGTGCGTGAAATCGTATAGGACTTAACTGCTAAGGTCATCAGTCCCTAAGCCTACACACTATTTAACCTAAATTATCCTAAGGACAAACACACACACCCATACCCGAAGGAGGGCTCGAACCTCCGCCGGGACCAGCCTCACAGGCCTAGAACCTCTCGGCCACACCGGCCGGCTGGAGAATTGTGAAGGTGGTTCGATCAACCCTCTGCAAGGCAGTTAAATGTGATTTGCAGAGTATCCATGTAGATCTAGATGTAGATGTAGAGAGGGAGAGGCGAGACGACGAAGAGGGAGACAGGGGCAGAAGGGTGGAGAGGGTGAGAGGGGAGGGGAGAAGTGGAGGTAGAGGGATAAGGGAGTGGGGAGAGAAAAAGGGGAGAAGAGGGGGAGAGAGTGGAAGAGGGAAGGGGAGAGAAATAGAGAGAAAGCATAACGAATATTTATCTTCGCAAAATACACTTGTGTAAGGTTCTGTGAGCAATTCGCCACGTCTGGAGTGTGGATGAACAGTATCATATCCTCCAGCACAGTACCATGCGGTGTGGCAACAAAATGAGAAGCATAAAAATTCATCAACAGTCTGCAGCTCAAATAAGCACACAGTTACATGGAAGGAAAACGTTTTAAAGCATGCATACTTGTACTATCAGAGGCACCTATCAACCTCTGATGCCGTATTACCCTTTCAACCTTTCAACAACTGCACTTCACCTTTACAGGTTCAGAAAGAAGTTCAAATGGCTCTAAGCACTATGGGACTTAACATCTGAGGTCATCAGTCCCCTAGACTTAGAACTACTTTAACCTAACTAATCTAAGAACATCACACACATCAATGCCCGAGGCAGGATTCGAACCTGCGACCGTAGCAGCAGCGCGGTTCCGGACTGAAGCGCCTAGAACCGCTCGGCCACAGCGACCGGCTCAGAAAGAAGTCTTGAAGACGCCAACAAGCTATTAGTTGCGAAGAGTACAAGAGTTTTCACAAATACAGGAGGGGGAAGGATAGTTGTAATCAATGTAGCACCCAGGAGGGACATTTACCTCCCATCATATGGTGCTAGGCAGCTCCGTTCTTGCTCGTAATTTCTCTTTCACAAGTTCCAGCTTGGATTATAACTTAAGTGAATATCTCTGTATCTTAAATGAATATAAAAAAAGACGAGAGTGAAGGTCGAAGAGCCTTACGACAAATCAGCCGCTATATACGCATGGCTGCAATCATATGCGAAATGATACTCAACGGAGTTCTTGGACCCTATGGCATACCGATAGATGTAGTCCAATCATTGTGGCCCAATGTAGTTACTTACGGCAACATATTATTTAATGAATTTGTGAACCAGAGGCGTTTTGCAATATTATAGAAAGCTATGGCAAGAGCAGATATTTCCTGCAAGGGAAACAACTACAGTTGGAAATAAGTTTGTAGGACAGCCACAGGTCACAATAAATATTTTTTATTTACCTGTCTCGCTCAATTTAACAAGAGCATAGTCAGACAATGTGGAATTTACACTACAGAATTAACAAAGTGTTACAATATGGAATCATAAACTCATATAAAAGAATATATTCAGTTTACATTAGGGTTATTTACGATGAAAGTAGTTGGCTGATTACATCGCCGATGTCACAGATTTAGTCCGTTGTAAAACAGTATTTGTAACGCCTATGGTCATGTGCATCCGAAGATAACCTAATATTTTTAACTGAGTGAGTCATAGTCTAATACATACATTGATACACTACGAAAAATCAATTTAACTCAATTACCAAATTATTATCGAATAATGGTAAATAACTTAGAGCTGCAACTGCCCTACAAACTTAATGCTGGAAAATGGCATACCAAATATTATATAAAAAAAGAGGATATAAAAATCCCAAACCCCCAGAACCATACCGGCCTTCTTTCCTAATAAATGGCCTAGGTTATATTTTGTAAACAGTACAAATCAATAGAGTAAAATGCCACAGGACTCTGACGACACTGACTAACGCTCAACGTGGATACAGGAAGGGTAAATGTAACGAATCGAGAAAATTAATATGCAGACACAAAATGATTCGCGTATCTGGAACGTTTGATGACTAACGATTTCCTTCAGTCTTTAGAAGACAAAACGGAACGAGCGGCCCAATAACGCTGTACTACTGTCTATAAGATTACTAAAGAGAATAATATGTAATGAGGATGTATTTAATGATAGGAAAAAAATAATGTACGCCACATACGCAAAACTAATTGTAGGTATAATGATTGATATATCAGGGGTGTTTGGTGACTTACGGTAACCTACATTCTTTCTAAGACAAAGGAAAACGGTCTGTTAACGTATGATATACAACTGTCTATTGGATTACTGTAGGGGCCGATATGTGACGCTGTTGAGTCCTACATCAATAGTTGCCAAACGTATTACCAAAGGATCCCTTAACGACCCTGTTTGCGATCCTGAAGTATGGAACGTTAATATAGAACTACTTCTGGTTAAATTACAAAACAGTGAGGAATTGTTAGGAGCTGTAACATATGCTCATACTTCTTAACTTAGCCGGACGGGATGACCGAGCGGTTCTGGGCGCTACAGTCTGGAACCGCGCGACCGCTACGATCACCGGTTCGAATCTTGCCTCGGGCATGGATGTGTGTGATGTCCTTAGGTTAGTTAGGTTTAAGTAGTTCTAAGTGCTAGGGGACTGATGACCTTAGGAGTTAAGTCCCATAGTGCTCAGAGCCATTTGAACTATTTGTTAACTTAAGCATATGTATACGGCACGTGTAAGGAGCTGTATGCTCATTAAAATTGTTATTATGGCAAAAAGGCGTTTCATTAGCCCCTCAATCTAATTCGACCGTACCACGACTCTTCGTTCATTCCAATCTACGGTGACTGTGTTTGGACACACATGTTACGACTGGTCAGATCTGCTGCTGCAGTGAGATAGTACTGCGAGAGATTTTGGTACGATGCTGTGCACCATTCAGCAGCACATCTACAGACTTCCTAACTATGTTTATGGAGGTATCTCCCCAGGACCTACAGATAGGTAAAAGGTCTGTCACCTATTTCCTGAACGAAAACAATATGAAAAAATACACGAAATAAGCGGATCAGCAACAATTGTGTTTGTAGTAAAGAGTTTAATATTTACAGAATGGCAGCAGAAATGTAATTCCTCAGACACAGGAAGAGAACGTTTCAGTTTCTTCCTGATGTTAACTATCGGTATGAGGTTAAACATTTTGAGCCAAGTGGACGACTGGTCCACTACCTATCCAGATATGGAACATGTACAACATATCTGAATGGAATTGATAAGAGCCAACGAACAACTGTGGCTGTGCCTAAATCGGCAGCCAAGTCATATCGCATGGGAATGTTCACTAGTGGAAGATACAGCAAGACTCGATAGTCTGGATTTAAGAGGTAAAACTGTTTATGGCATAGGGAAAGTAAAATTGGTTTTATACTTTAAATCACGTAAGTGATGCTCTCTCTCTGAGAAAGGATGGCGTAACTATCGCCAAAAGACACCGCAGCAGAGACGAGTAATGGCCTGTATACAATCCTACAGAATAAGGGAAGTTACATACATTTACAGTCGCTTGGCCCAATATCTGAATAGTCAAGAACGGTGGCCACAAGCGCTAAAAAAGACCAAGAAGAATCAGTAGGAAGAAAATAGGTACTTTCGGGTTGTAGTAAATTGTGTATGTGTGTCCATCACGGTCTACAGTGAAGGGAAATACAGAATCTGCAAAGACAATAGAGTATTTAACTGTTCGCCGAAGGTCAGTGACCCTAACAGTATCGTATATAATCGTTATGATAACAGTAATAGCTGTAGTCACAAAGCTATATCTAAAATTCGTCAAGATCATTTGAAGAAAGGAAAACTTACGGCGCTGCAGCCATGGACTGTGCGGCTGATCCCGGCGGAGGTTCGAGTCCTCTCTCGGGCATGTGTGCGTGTGTTTGTCCTTAGGATAATTTAGGTTAAGTAGTGTGTAAGCTTAGGGACTGATGACCTTAGCAGTTAAGTCCCATAAGATTTCACACCCATTTGAACACCCAAAACTTAAGGCTTCTTTTCTGACACAGTATAAGAAGACCCAACTGAGGGTTGAAAAAGATGACATAGGAGAACTACGTACAGAACAGTGTACAGGTAATCATCCAAAAGCTAGAGTGATTGTAGTAGAAATGAATAAATTTAAGGAAACTATAGTACATAGACCCTATAAACACAATCCAAGTTTCAGAATAATTAAGGGAAATGAAAATAACTAGATTATCATGAAAATTCGTTTACGTGTTGCGCTATATTTAACGGTCCATTGTTGTTATAAAGAAAGTGGAGTAGGATAAATATAGAGATTAAGCAAATATACAGTCATGTTCAGAAAGACAGAATACCTTAACGACCAGAGATAGGACGTACGTATTCACAGGATATTTACATTAGTTTGATGTGCAGAAATGATTAGCATTTCAGTAATCTCGGACTAGGATTTATCCTGTTGCTTTTTAGGCACAGCGTCGCCCAAGGGCCCTAATAACTTGTTCCATGCGTGATGGTATCGACGGGTATACAGTGCGAATGACGTCCTGTTCCAAAGTTCATCTGTGGTGATTGGCATTGGGTCCCAGCACTTCACCCATCGTATCCATTTTTGATTAGCTACAAGTCTGGTGATCTGGCGGGCCAGGGCAAATGCTGACATCCTGTGACACCAAGAATGCACGTCTACATGCAGCAACATGTGGTCGTGCATTGTCTTGTTGAAATATGGCGTATGGATTGATGTGCAGAAATGTTATGGCTACTTGTCGTAGGATGTCAATCACGTAAGTGACACTAGTCACCCAGTAGCATTGTACACGATAAGGCCTTGAGTTGGCGCTGTATGTCTTGTGCGAACCAAAATGCAGCTAACATTTTCAAACAAACGGAACCAGGATTCGACCAGAAACACTATCTGGTGCTATTCCGGTCGCCAGTGACCTCCTTCCATACACCATTGTCGTCTAGCATGTTTCTCCGCATTCGTCAAAGGTAGGCAGAGAAGTGGACGACGCGCATGTAGCCGATGCTGTAATAAACAGCGACGGAGTGCCACTCCTGACACTGTACGATTTGTTACACTGTTCCACCTTTATGCCAGAGCTGAGGAGAACGCAGATCTGGCCTGAAATGCCTTTCGGATTAGGTGTCGATCTTATTGGTGGATGGTCTGCGTGGTGCGACCTGATCCATCAGGTTGTGCACTGCGGCCTTCCGTAAACTATTCTGCACACATCCCTTGCACTGCCGAAACACTTCGTGCCACATGAGCAGCAGTTTTCCGGAGGGATGTATCACGTTCTTTCATGCCAATAACGAGCCCTCTTTCAAACTTGTTGATTTGATTATACGGTTCGCACATACTCCTGCGAGGCATGCTGCACGTCTGCTCAAGTCACTGATCGATTATCTTCGGTTTATAGCCACAACGAGAGCCGCAGGCGCATTTTGCCGGTAGGCAGTGTTTCGAAGCGATTTCGATGTTGACCTAGAACCCGCAGGCCAACATGGTTCAATTGCTAATAATTTATGCAGAATATACTAATGTACATGTCCTGTTGGTACGAACGTCCTATCTCCGGTCGTTCAAGCTGTTCTGTTTTTTCTTAATATGAGTTTATAATGATAATCTTATTTCTAATAATTATAGTTCACGATCTTCGTGCAGGGTTTGAATTTTCGTTAGCTGTGCAAGACGAGGAAATAAAATCGTTTGTGTTCGACACAATTTTTCTTTATAGAATAACAAATAGTCGGGACTGGAGTTTTTTCTTCGTTTCACGAATAATGAGTTATTTACAGCGTAAGTGCAAACAGGATGTAGTGGATTATTGACCGAACAGAAAGCTTTGGATGCAACCAATCCTCTACATAACGTAGAGCCACAGACAGTAGTCTGCCAATGCGACTGAATTCTAGGAGACAGTACAATTCATTATTAACTACAAGGTGATAACACCGCAATGAGTGCGAACATGTGAAACCACATCACCCCAAACGTCGAGTTAAATCACACAGTGACAAACATTAGTCTAGCTTTCGGAGAACTAGAGATTATATCGACTTAAGCCACCGTGATTAATGTTTTCTGCGGATTCCCAATACCGCTTAACGTGAATAACAGGATGGTTTCTATGTAATAGTTCCTTCTTCTTTCTTACAGGGGAAACATCAGCGTATTAAACTGATGTCTGCGCAGATTCCTACAGGTAGATTCAGTCGAATAACTGGAATGGATACCTTTATTCGTGCACCACTGCATATATCCTTCGCGAAATGTAAGAACTCTGCCTAAAACGAATCTGCAACATATAGGTGCTTCTGTTGAGTAGATTTGGATTTTGCTGTTATACACTGTTCAGTCACATTAAAGGAACTACTTTTCAAAATCCTCTATAACCATCTTTTGCAGTGCGAACCGTTGCGAGACGTGCAGGGTGAGAGTAAATGAGTTTCTGCAAGGTACGGACAAGGATGTGGAGCCATTAGGACTCCAGGGCCATGGCTAGCTGTGCTAGGTTTCTCGGTAGAGTATCCATGGTGCCAACAGCCCGATCGAGGTGGTCGCATTGGTTCTCGACAGGATTTACATCCGTGGAGTTTGCTGGCCGGGGGACATGGTAAACTCATCCTGGTGCTCTTCGAACCACACAGGTATATGTCGAGCTGTGTGACACGTTGCAATGTCCTGTAGGTAGATACCATCACTCCGAGGAAAAACAGACAGCATATAGACGTGGACATGCTCCCCATGGATGGATGTATACTTGTGATGACCCATTCTGCCTTTCAGAACGACGAGCTCACCCAGGGACGGGACGCTTCCATTCGATTATTGCAAGGTGTTTACTTATAGAAGTTTCACGACATCCACGCCAACGATCATTTGTTCATCGTCACATAAGACGTGATTCATCTGAAAAGGCCAATTGTCACCGCTCAGTGGACGTCCAGTTGCGGTAATGGCGTACAAACTGCAGCCCTCATCGCCGATAAACAGCATTCAGCCGCGCGGGGAAGCCTCGCGGTTTGTACGTCTTGTCACGGTACACACGGTTGCCCCGTCTGAGGTTCGAGTCCTCCCTCGGGCATGTGTGTGTGTGTGTTGTTCATAGCGTAAGTTAGTTTAAGTTAGGTTAAGTAGGGTGTAAGCTTAGGGACCAACGACCTAAGCAGTTTGGTGCCATAAGATATTACCACAAATAAATAAATAAACAGCAGTCACCATGGGCGCCACGTACTGGGGCCCATACACCGCAACGTTCGCTAAATGATGGTTGAGAAACCACTCTCGGTAGCCCCTTGGTTCATCTGGGCAGTCTCTTGCTCAACAGTTGCGGGTCTATTTCCCTTTACACTTCTCCGCAGCCGTCGTTTAGCCCTGTCGTGTATGGCACATGGTGCACGAAAGTTACCTTGGTGTCTGTTTTGAATAGCGCTATTTTGCCATACGCGATATACTTTAACGTCAGCGGCACACGGACAGTTTACTAACTTAGCCGTTTGGGAAATAATTCCATCCTTGGCCCGAAAGCCAATTACCATACAGTTTTGGTCCTGTGATAAATCCCTCCATTTCCTCATTAGAGTGACTACACTGTTTACGCTTCCCCCTCACGCGCCTTAAATACCTTATACGAGTAGTATTTCCATTTATGAATGGTTATTGTACGTTGGTATCGAACGTACGCTGTGCTCAGATTAATATGACTGCGTATCTGTTGTTGATGATGAAGAGAGAGAAGGGAGAGGGGAAAACAGATTCTAGCACATAGCCTACTTCTCTAAAACAGCACCCATGTGGCCACAGAACTTCACAATTCTATTCGATGGTCTACTAATCATTAAAAGTGTCACAGGTACTCACTTTGTGAGGCACAATAGAGATGTTAATATAGAAAACTTATGTGTGAAGTATAGACATCTCGAGGGTAGGAACCTCTCACTTTGAAGTCGACAGATTACAGAGCCTGGGCTACTGTCATGGTGCAAGCTATGGTTTCGAAGCGCCTATTGCTGTTGCTGTTGCTGTCCATCCATTCGTCTGTCGGTCTGTCTGCCTGTCTGCCCGACTGTTCGTCTGTTTGCCTGGCGGCCGGCCATTGTCGTCCGTCCGCCATCGCCGCCGTCCGATGTCCGGTGTTCGCCACCGTCTGTCGCTGTTGTCGTCCGTCCGCCTCCCTGCCTGGCTGGCTGCCTGCCTGTCTGTTAGCCGCCGTCTGTAGCTCGCCACCGCCGCCGCCCGGTGCTCGCCGCCGCCTGCTGTCCGTCTGCCTCCGTCCGTCCGTCGCCGTCCGTCCATCATGAGCCTTCCCACCTCCACTGTCATCTACATCTCCCCCTCCCCACATTCACTGTCACTTCCTGGAGTGACGCCCCTGGCCTCCCTCCTTATACCTCGCCTCCCCTCCGCCCATCCCTGATTCCCTCATCTCCTCCCCTGTTGTTTACTCCCACATCTACACCCTTCCCAAGCCTCCACACTGGCACCTGCTCCGTCTCCTGTCCCTACCCTCATTTACGCCTCCGATGCCACCTCTGCTGCCACCATTCAGGTGTTGGGCTTCTTCCCCTCTATCACCCCCCCCCCCCCCAATCGCTTCATCATCTGCATCCCCCACCCGCATCACGTCACACTGGGACACAAGTGCCACCGCTGAACCAGCTGCATCTCCCAGCACCTCCACCACGCCTAGGGCACTGCCTCATTCTCACCCATGTTCCTCTTCACTCGTTCCAGCCTCCAAGCTCCAAAAAACCCCATAAGGGCATCATTACCGACTCTGCTCCCAACCTTTCCCACAAAAAGTCACTGCCTCCTCCCCCTCCCACCATACCCTCCATGGACACCACCCCTCCTCCTGACACCCTTTCCCCAGAACTCACCCTTCACACCTTTGTCCTGTCCACCACAGACCCCAAGTTCCTTGATGCCCATACCTACATCATGGAGATATGCAAGTATCTACCTGGTGCTCCCATCTCCCAACTGATTCCTCACAGGAACTCAGTCCTCATCAAGTCCCCCTCCCCCTCCTTTCATATGAACCTCCTCTGTCACCTCTCACAAATTATATTTGGCCCTCACACGTCCCTGACACCATTCCTGTCCTCTACCTCTGCTCGTCTGCCCCAGCATCACCATCGCCCCCTCCACCTACACTGCTGTGATCACCAAGCTCAGCCCAGTGATCATGGAGGATGAGGTGTTGGTGGAACTGAACCAACACCTGGACCTGGAAATCTCCTCCCCAATCCTACCGCTGCCAGCGCTGTTAAACAATCACCTAACCCCAAACTGCAAAAATTCATCCACCTGTCCCCCTTGCAAGGCCTCCCACTTTCTCAAACAGTGCTCCAACGTCGCCACTCCTCCTTCCTGTAATACCTGCAATAGCCCCCATCCCACCTACTCCCATATGTGTAAAGCTAATCCCCTCCTGCCACCCCTGAGCTTATTGTCCCTGTCCATCCCATCGATCCACCATCTGCCACAACAATTCTATCAGTCCACCCTGTGAGGACATCAACTGGTTCCTCACCATAGTCCTCCAAAACATTCTCCCTCTTCAATGCCCCCACACCCTCCAACAGATCTCCCTCACCGTCTGATCCATCTTTCACCTGAACACCTTCACCACTTACTCCCACAACCAAGCCCACTTCACCTTTACCACCTCAACACCCTCGTTTAGGCCTCTTCCCTCCCCTCTCTTCCCATCATGGTGAGGCACGAGTGTCACATCCTATTCCAGACCATCTGCTCCTTCTGCACTAACAAACACCTCCTCATGAAGACCCTCTCCCACCACCAGGTTGGCACCTTCCCTCTGAATGAAACCTTTCTCTAGCCCCACCACACTATTGGCACCTCTCCCTATATCCTCCACCTCATTGGAGCTCCTGGTCCTTGAGTGCAAGGTGGAGTCGCCATCGCCCACCTTATTCGCATCCACGTCCAGCCACAACCCCTCCTCAATATCACCACCGAACATATTATCTTCAGCTTCTTCTTCCCCATACCTCACCATTACCTGCCCCACCACTTACGTCCGCTCCACTCCTCCTCTTCCCCATGATTTCATCTCCCACATCGACGGCACCTACTCCACCTATGTGATTGCCGCCGACATCAATGTCCAAAGCCGCTCCCCTGCCACAATTCTGCAGTGGCATCAATTCTTCCCCACTATTCAAGGTGACCTTGTTCCCCTTCTTCAGCACACCCATCCAAAATGTGACACCCCCCCCCAATGTTGTTATTTGCTCTGCTAACATCCTTGGGCGTATCGCCATTGACATCCTTGACCCCACAGGTAGTGACCACCTCCCCGTCCTTCTCATGGTAATGTCTGCTCACCACCCCGCTCTGGCTCCCTGCACTGCACCCCCTACCAAGATAGTACATGACTACCATCACACCAACTGGGATACCTACCGGGAATCCATCGCCACCCAGGTTGAAAGCCACTCTCTTACCTATCACCATCATGACAACATCATCTATGCCTTGTACTTCCTTCGTAAGGCCATTACTGACACTGTGGAGGCCTATGTTCCTACTAACACGATCCACCACCATTGTCCCACTCTCCCTCTGTGGGCTGTCCTCCTCCGCAAATCCCACCGCATCTATCACTCCTTCCTGTGCACTCGTGACAGGGGTACACTCCAACATCACCGGCAAATATAGCGACACGTAGAGAACCTTATTACAGCAAAGAAACGCTGGGACAGGCCCCAGACCCGTACACAACTAAACGCCATCCTCACTATCAACTCACCTAGGTACTGGTCCGCCTTCCACTGCCTTACTGATTCTCATTCCACACCATTTTATCCCCTTCTCCATAACGACCGCCCCCTTCCCAACAACCTCAATATGCCCAACCATTTCGCTTCCACCTTTCTGAGGTCTTCTCTGTCCCTAACAATCCCCCTTTTCCCCACCTTCATGGAACACACCAATACCTTGGTCACTCCACTTGTTCCTAGTCTCCAGTACTTGGGCAGTTGCCAACCTCCAACATCAACATTCCATTCACAGCACATGACATTAAGCTTATCCTCCAGTCAAATTGCAACATGGCTCCTGGTCACGGCTGAGTCACCTACCGCCACCTAGACAAAGCCCCTTCTCCATCCTGTATATCCTTGCAAATCTCTACATCATTACCTCTACCGGCTTCTACCCTGACCTATGGAAGACTTCCTGCATTTCTTATTCCTTGCACTGAACAAGCCCCCTTCTGTCGCCTCTACCCATCATCCCATCTGACTCACCTCAATCTTCAGTACGGTCTTCGAATCCACCGTCTCCCATCGTATCCATCACAATCTTAATCAACACCAACTCCCAGCCCTTACCCAGTGTGCTTCTGACACTCCTTCTCTGCTGAAGACCAACTCCTTAACGTCATCCACCTTCTCTACCTTCAGCTTAACTCCCATCACTCTGCCATTTATGTTTCCCTCGACCTCCAAAATATCTATGACCGCATATGGCATCCCAGTCTCCTCTTTAATCTCCAAACCTACGTCCTGCCTATTAATTTTGTCCATCTGGTCACTTCCTTCCTCTCATGCTGTCCTTCTATGTCACTCTCCACAACACCAACCCTGTACCTCTTATCCCACTGCTGGTATCCCCCAGGGCTCTGTCCTTAGCCTCTCCTCTATCTCCTGGACACCGCCAATATGCCCAAGCCACCCCCTCCCGTCTACCTACTTCAATATGCTGATGACGCCGCATCCTACCCTTCAACGGTCCAAATGCACCCTCCAAACCCGCCTTAACCAGTTCACTACTTGGTGTAACCAGTGATTCCGTCATATTAACCCCTCCAAAACCCAGGCAATCATCATAGGATGCACCACCGGCTCCTTCTGTCTCCACGATTTCTACCTCACCATTTATGGTTGTCCCATCCAGCTCACCCCCACCTTGAGATAACTTGACCTCGCCCTTAACTGTCGCCTCACCTGGACCCTTCATCTCCTAACCATCCAGCAGAATGCCGATTCCCGCCTCTGCCTCCTGAAACTCCTGTCTGTCCGGACATGGGAACTGCATCCTTCCACCATCCTCCACACCTACAAATCCCTCATATGTCCTATCCTCTGTTATGCAAGTACTACCTGGATCTCCACCCTCACTATCCCCCACTTTCATAAGGCCCTCCAAATCCTCAAATGGCAAATGCTCCACCTTGCCTTCCATATCCACCTTCCTTCCCCCACACAACTCCTGTATGACCTCATCCCCTTTCCCCACCTCCTCCTTTTCCACCAACATCTCCACATCCTTTACACTGTCTGCAGGCTTGATCCCCCCCCCCACCCCCTGGTTTCCTCCTTCCTCTCCTCCCCCCGCCTATTGCTGCGCCTCTAACGCTGCATCCCTCCCACTCTCTACCTTTACACCCTCCATCTCCTTCATCAGGGCAATTTCCAGCACCTCCCCCTCCAGATGTTGAACATCACTGTGACATCTACCCTTCCTTCCAACTGTAACCTGGCATTGTTCCCGCACCCCCTACCCAGCCTTCCCCACCACTTCCTCTCCTTTCCTTCTTCCAGAGCGGATTTCCCTCCTTCCCCCTGAGTCCCTGCACCCCCTCCTTGGCTGTTTTCATCTCTGTCCATTCCCTCCCCAGCCCACCTTTGGCGCGGCCCCCCACCTCACCCCCTTTCTCTCCCCCCCTCATCACCTCCTTTTCCCTTCTCCCTTGTCCCCCCTGGCAGATCTTCCCAGGTTTTTATTCATAGTGAGTGTGCTGCGTTAGTGTTGTGTATCGGTGCCGTTATTCAGTGTCATCTACTGATGTGGTTTTAGTTGTGTGGTCGACCTGTTTGTCGTCCATGATTATTCTGTGCTACACTGTCAGTCACGTGGCTGCTTTAATCGTTCTGCGACTTTTTATGCTTTGGCGGTACTTTGCCTGATGCCTTTTAATCCAGTGTGTGCTTTTTGTGTAATTAATTTCTTAGATTTTTACTTCCGTTTTACAGGTTGAAACACGTATGTTGTGTGGCGGCGATGGCGAGGCATTGCAGAGTCTCTGACCAGAGAGCTTTTTATCGTGGCTAGTCTGCGCTTGACCGCGTGAGAGTTGCGAGCGGTACTCAGTCAGTAGTAGTCGTGCAGTACAGTTGCGAGCAGTAGTCAGTGGGCAGTCTGTAAGCAGTGCAGTCTGTCGGTAGTAGCAGCCCAGTGCAGTTGTGTGATGTAGTCGGTCCAGAGTAGTAGTCGAGTACAGTTGTGTGTGAGGAGTCGGCGGTCGTCGACATGGCACTCTGGTCAAGATTCAGGATGAGGTATATTATTTTTAAATGCGCTCAGCTGATAATGTAAATTAACTGTAACTAATTTGTGCAACAATCGCCCAAATAATAATTTTGATTTCAAAGCAATATTTTTAACAAAAGAACTATGTAATTGAACGAACGATTCCCTCCATTTCCTTTAAAGAAAAGTTTCAGGTAAATTTCAAAAAAAAAAAAAAAAATTGCTTGCGATGCAGTTCCTCCAACCGTGGCCAACAATAAGAGCAGAAATTTGACATGCAGTTTTAATGAGGTAAGAAATTAATTATGATTTTTTGCACAGGGCCAAAGACCGATATTTTGGTTTAATTGAGTTTACATTCTCACTGAAATCTCATTAGCATTGAATTGTTTTTCATTATTTTCGTGACAGCTTACACCTTGAGTCAGACTACGATTCTCATTTTTATTGTCATTAAATTTAATTGCTAGGGAGGTTACGCTTGGCTCCCATTTCTATTAAATATTGTCTTTTAAATTTCTGCGGGGAGGTTACACTTGGCGACACCCAGTCCAGGATCGAATTTCGTTGAGAGTCTTTTGAAAAACAGTCAGATATTTGCTCTTATTTGCTTAGATATAATTAGGATTTGGCGCAACGCTTTTACTAATCTTGTGACTTTCTTTCTACAGGTCAACGGCAATTCGTTGCTCTGTTGTATTTGTGTGTTGTTTTTGCATTGTGCTTATTTGTTTTGTGAATAATTGACTATTGTAAAAATGCCGCGAAAGACTGTGAATAGTGTATCGCGAGGTATTATGAATGAAACTACCGACTCAAACAACTTTACCGATAGGACATGTGACACGCAGTGTAATGATAACAATCCTGCGTTCACTGAGAATCAGTGCATTCCAACCGCTAATGATGATATTTATCTTAATGATGAACAAACGAACTCAGTTATGTCCTCTGTTGATTTGACGACAATTAATGACGCGGGGAGCTCTATTGTAATGAGCGCTGCCCAGCATAACACACCCGATTTGGAAAATTCAAGTAACGTACAGACAAATTTGTCTGATGAAAATGAACACGATACACAAAGTACGTCGGATTTATTTAATTCCGAAATAGTGTCTGACAGTGTACATCCGACTGATAATCATTTTTGTAAATTGCAGAATGACCAAATGGTCACACAAAGCGCGACAATTGCAGGTACACCACTAAACAGCACTGAGAATAGAAATGCTAATTTTGGCTCGGATCAAATTATGGCACTATTGCTGCAACGAGTTAACCAAATTATTGAAAAACAAGACAACCTTAGTGAGGGTAACAAACAACTTAGTGAACAGAACAAACAGTTAAATAAAAAATTAGACTACAATTCCAGACAGTTAAGTGAACAAATTAGAGCCGTTGCCGCGCAGTGCCATGACACTAAGGAAAAGTTGCGCGTGGAAATTGAGGCTTGTTCAGAAAAAAGTAGCGAAGAAATTAGGTCTGTTGCTCAGGAATTAAGGGAAATGCAAACAGCCGCAACAGAAACACTTAGAGACGAAATTAACGGAGTCGCTAAACGATGCTCTGAAAAAGCTACACAATTACGCGACGAGTTTAAAGCAATGACAGCAGAACTTTCGCGCACAATGGATGAAAAGATTGACGCGAAATATGACCAGCAGAACACTCAAATTGACGAGCGATTTAGTCACCACATACAAAACAGTGATACGCGTTTCCGCAAATTTATTCAGGATCAAAATAAAGTAAAACGTCAAGTCATGGAAACAATCACTGCTCAGAGACAAGAAGACAAACGTAAAATGTTCGCGAAAGTGAAGACATATGTAGACAACAATATTGCTACAGTGTCCGACGAAATTAATTCCATCAAACAGTCGAACACAGAATTACGTGACGAAATTTCTGACCTTAAATCGAAAACAGACACATACACAACCGATTTTCAATCAGTGACCGACAGACTTGAACAATTAGAAATAACACAGGATTCAGATGTCTTCAAAACTGACGTTAAAAAACTGAATGAAACTACGCGTAAATTGCAAAAACAGATTAATGCGTCTGACACTAAAACTGATGAGCAGGTAAAAATACTGACTGAAAAATATGATGAATTGGCCAGTCGTATTGACGTTATAGAAAGTAGTAATGACAACAAATCAGACGATACTTCACCGGTTTCATTCAGTCAAACACCGGAATTTCAAAATCTACAACAGACAGTCAATGAGATCGATTCAGCTAATCACTCATTACGGAGAAATTTGTCAAATTTACAGCAAGAGGTAACAGATATGAAAAATATTTCAGTTAATAACTCAACACAGCAGACGCCACTTAGTGAACATTTGTCAGACTTACGCAACGCGTATAATTTGGGCAATCTGCAAAGAGTACGGGACTTAGATTCAGAACGGACACAGACAAATAGATTCTCTCACAATACTGAACCTGTTCCGTCATACAGAGATGATAATTTCGATTATAAACATTTTCTATCGGTGAGGAAATTTAAAGTGTTTAGGAATGACAGAACACAGATTCATCCGCTTGATTGGATACAACAGTTTAGTTTTTCTTTTCCACCGACTTGGCCTGTAACACACAAACTTGAATTTATTTGCAGTTTTTTGGAAGGCGAACCGGCAACTCGTATGAGACCGATCGCGAGACAATGCTATTCAGTAGAAGAGTTCCAGAATGCTTTTCTGTCAGCGTAAGACGACACAGCGCGCAATCAAAGATCAGTTAATTAGTTTGCCAAATTACGAGAACTCAAATTTTCCCAGTGTGACGCAATTTTTTGAGCACATGGTGCAACAAAACCAGTACCTAAGTGAACCGTACAGTGAATCCGCACTTATTCAATTATGCATCTCTAAATTACCACGGTCATTAAGAGTGTCACTTCTGACGGGTCAACAAAAAGAAAATATTTCGGCGTTCAGGGATCTGTTGCAGCTTTTAGAAGTGCAGCAATCTGATTATTCTTTTGTAAACAAAAACTTTTCGTATAATAACCAAGGTCAACAAACTTACAGTAATTATGAACAGGGACGTAATTTCAATAGGAAAAGTAACAGACGCTTTAGGAACGACAACTACCAGAACTTAAATCACAGACAAAATTCTGATTATCAATATCGTCAAAATTTTCAGCAACAGGAAGCACATTTTGGTAACAATAGACGTTTTCCACCACAACAGCATGAAAGTCAGCCGGTTAGCATACCTAACCAACAATGTAGTGCACAAGGTCAACCTAACTTAAATGTTTCGCCGCGTGGACGTATAGTCCCTGGTCCAACAAATAGTAACGCACGGCAGCAAAGGAACAACTACGTACAGAAAACACAGTATTTCAATTCCTATCGCAATGCACCGTAAAGGAATGACTTTCACGACAGACGTAAAAACAATGAGCATAATTACCAACATACGTTTAATAACAGTCGGTCCTACCAGCAGCAAAACGATCAGCAACAACATATTCTGGTGAATGAACCAGACAGTAGGTATCATCCAGAGCGTAACACGTCTGGAAGAAGTAATAGGACAGTTCAAATAGTCGAAATGCCACAACATCCTCCTAATAATAATAACACGTCAGATAGAATCTGACTAGATACTGTACAGGACGCATCTTCCAATAATACAAGCACTACTTTAGACACACAGAATGTTATTCACGAAAATGTTATTACCTTTGACGACATCCGAGACACTCTCTTGCAGGAAAGACCATTTGTTCAAAAAACCATTTCACATCCTGTCATCGAAATTAAAATTGGTTCATCGAAATTTTCAGCAGTAATTGATTCTGGATCACCTATGTCAGTTATAAATGAGGAAACTTTTAACGAGTGTAACAAAGAGAATACGTATCCTACATTACCATTAGGCAAAATGAAAGTAAAAGGAGCAGTATCGAGTAAAGGTGTAGACGTTAAATTACAGACGCATTTATCATTTTGTATTGGAAGTCATACTTTCCACTCAAATTTGTGGATTGTTCCTTTATTGACAACAGACGTAATTTTAGGCACTAATTTTCTCGTACAACACGATGCAGTGGTTGAGTTTCAAAATTCTTATTTAATGTTAAAGGATGAAAATGTACAACTTGCTTTAGAATTTCAGCACTCACTATCTGCGGAAGAACAAACAATTAACCGCACAGAGGTCATTTCCGCAACACGTAACATTGACTGTAATTCCACATTGTTCACTGATACGTACGTACACAACTATAATACTCCAGACGAAACTGACTACGACGTAATACAGATGATTTCTGATAAGGTTAAAGAGAGAGGTGCAAATACAGACGACGAACGCACGCAGCTACACGAAATTCTTTTACAGCAAGCTCCAGTTTTCGACAACATTCCTGGTACTATGTCCGGCTTTATGTATGAATTTCAAGTGAAACAGCACGACACATTTAAAGCAAAGCATTATCCCATTCCATATATCCACAGAGAACAGGTTAAAAAAGAGTTGCGGGATATGCTTGACCAAGGAATTATAGAACCGGCAGTTAGTCCGTATATAAACCCGCTACATATTGTTAAAAAAAAAGATGGCTCACTTCGCCTTGTACTTGATTCACGTCACATTAATGACATTATTATTAATGAAACAGATCGACCACAGACTTTAGAGGAACTTCTACAGAAATTTCACGGTACAGCTATTTATTCCACATTAGATTTGAAATCGGGATTTTGGCAAATTCAGCTTCATCCGAACTGTAGAAAATATACAGCTTTTCTCTGTTTTGGCGACTGTTATCAATTTTGTAAACTACCATTCGGCTTAACTATTTCTTCAGCAGCTTTTATTCGCGGTTTGAACACAATACTTCCGACAGAACTTACAGACAGAATTACGACGTACGTAGACGATATTCTTATTGCAGAAGCTAACTGGTCTGAACACAATGTGATTTTAGAACAACTGTTGCAAACTTTTCATGCTCAAGGACTCACAGTTAATCTCAGTAAATCGCACTTTGGCAAAACTTCCATAAAATTTCTTGGACACGTAATCTCAGCAGAAGGCATTGCGCCTTATCCGGAAAAACTTCAAGCTCTACGTGACATTACTATTCCTACAACGAAGAAACAATTACCTAGTTTTTTGGGTTTAATTAATTTTTTTCGTAAATTTATTCATCACTCCGCTTTAGACACGCCTAGATTATGCCAATTAACAGGTAAAAACAGTATTTGGTCTTGGGATAAGCAAGCACACTCTGAATTCATGAACCTGAAACATGCTCTGTTGAATGCACCACTTTTATCGCACCCAGATCTTACTAGAAATTTTTCCATTGCCACCGACAGTTCTAACACCGCTTTAGGCGTACACATTTTCCAGGAAATTGAAGAAGATGGTTCTACAGTAATTAAAAACTTCACATTTGCAAGCCGCATTCTGTCACCTGCTGAGCGAAATTATTCTGTTACAGAACTTGAAACATTATGTGTTGTATGGGCTTTTACGAGATTTAGACACTATCTTTATGGGAGACATACCACCGTCTACACAGACCACAGAGCGATACAATTTTTATTTTCGGCTAAATCCACTCACGACAGATTAAGCAGATGGAAACTTTATTTACAGGAATTTAATTTTACAATAGTTCACATTCCCGGCACACAAAATGTTATAGCAGACGCACTATCGCGTTCTCTGAGCAACAATCAGCAAGACGTAGCAACCAACTTCTGCAAAGCAAATTTCAGTGTCATGTACATTCAGCAAGTAGCATTTGAAAATTTTATTTCGTCGTCATTACAGGACATAGCACAAGAACAAAATAAAGACAACGTGTGGAAAGAAATTAAACACCTTTGGCAAGATAGGAATAATGTTACGATTAGAAACCATTACACTGTACGCAATGACATTCTGTTTCGCCGCTCTCATCCTGACAGCAACAACTGGTTATTATGCATTCCTGACGAACTGGTTAACATTTTAATCTGGTACACTCATTTAAGTTACGCACATTACGGAGCACGAAAATGTTTTCTTTTACTGAGACAGAACTGTTATTTTACCAACATGGAGAAACGTTTACGACGAGTTTTAGCGTCTTGTAAAATTTGCCAGAAAGCTAAGTCAGACACCACTTCACATATTCCTCCTTTTTATCCCATTGTACCTGTTAAATTAAGACATATGGCAGCTGTAGACATTTTTGGTCCAATTCCGAGAACTAACAGAGGTTTTTGCTACATATTTGTCGCTGTTGAGCTCACTTCAAAATTCGTTACTTTCACTCCGTTACGCAAAGCTACTGCTAAAGCCGTTTCGAAAGCATTTGTAAAACATTTTCTATTTCATGTAGGGCATGTGTTGAAAGTAATTTCTGATAATGGATCACAATTTCGTTCTGCTACATGGACACGTATGTTACGAGCTAGAAAAATATCCAAGTACCATGCTTCTTCGAACCCCTGTGAAAGATTAATGAAAGGAATTGGCAAGCTGTGTAGAATATACTGCCACAAAAGACATATTGATTGGGATACACACATACTCTCATTCCAAGATGTAATTAATTCCATTCCAAATGAATCCACTATGCTATCTCCGTCTGTTATACTGAAAAACGTTGAACCACCAAACAAAATTAAAGTGTTCGTAAACTTCCCTACCTGTCGTCGACTAAGACACCACGAAATAATTGACATTGCGCTGAACAACACCAAACGTGCCGCAGAGCGCCGGAGAAGACAGCAAAAACAGGTTTGTACACGCCGCGACTTTCACATTGGACAGAAGATATTAGTGCGTACACACTATTTATCCAGCAGAATAAAAGGTAAGTGCAGTAAATTTGAACTTCTATACGCAGTTCCATATCGGATTCGCAGCATCCCTCACCCAAATGCTGTACACGTCGAAACTTTGAGAACCAGAAAATCGAAAGGCAACCACCATTGGTCAAATATTAAACCGTTTATTGAATGAAACCACTTTATGATGTAACATGCTATGATGCCATTTACTAATCTTTATGACCACTTATGCAATTATATTCGCATGACTAATTACTGATGATTATCGTATTTTTTCTTGGCAAGTGCCCGGCAAGGTAAGGTTAGCAGGTCGCTCTTCTTGTCGTTACACATCAGAACGTGCACATTTTCCATTTTTTTTGTGCGTATGATTGTATTCCAGTTTTGTTCGTATGCACTGTGAAATAGTTAAGATATAACACACACCAGTTGACTTTGACATTTTTGTTGCCCTATGACATCTCAACATCGTGACTGTTTTACATTATTCTTTTTGCTGCTGCATTGTATTATTCTCTGTACATTTTGCCTTTGAACACTGTCTATGCTTTTGACATATTACGTTTTCTGTCATGTTATGCTGTATGGTTAATTATGTCACCATAAACCAGTCATTATTTAATGGGTTTATG
Organism: Schistocerca serialis cubense; assembly: GCF_023864345.2. NCBI lineage: Eukaryota > Metazoa > Arthropoda > Insecta > Orthoptera > Acrididae > Schistocerca > Schistocerca serialis. The sequence goes on from NC_064640.1 coordinate 36,797,743, forward strand.
ATTTAAATGTAAGACATTAATCTCTGTTCATCAATTTCAGAAAGAAATGATGCGTGTAAGAAATAAATTCAACAGAAATGGGAATTTCACCTACGGAATGATCGAAAGGAGATGCAATAACGTTATGAGGAAGAGTAAATGGATCACGATTAACAAGCATTAACAAGAATATACTATACTCATCGTAGAATAGCAGTCTTAACTAATTTTTCTTTCAGAATACAAGGTGATTGATGCAGGCTGTCAGACAGAACTACACATCTTAGTTTTAGTGATGAAATATGCTAGAGATAAGGAATAGTTGTGTAATGAGTAATGAAGTGATTTTTCGCAGATCATAATGAATGCTGATGAATAATGATGAAGAATATGCTACTATGAATGAGAAAATTTTTTCTTTACAGGTGACGATGATAATGCAGTTTTTGATGATATGGATAATGAAGTTTTCTTTACAGATGAGGATAATATTGAAGTTATATTTATGCTATGTAGTTATTTAAGTATTTGTTGCAGTTCGTTTTGACAGCAGGTGTTATATTGCACAGTATAATGACTGAAGGTTTTGGAAAGGACAGCTATGCAACACATTTTTTATACACATTTCACTACCTGTTAATTCGAAGTTCACTACTTTTCAGCATAAAATGCATTTCTCTTTTCAGCTTAATAATCCATTTTTATACATTTTTTGCAGGAGAAATTATTTATGAGATTAATGTGCTATAAGCATTTGTTCATTAAATCTATGAATGTGGTTACATATACTCTACTTGTTTCATAATCTTGCCACAGCTGACTTATGACGAATGACGTTACACATTTTTCATTTATACCAATAACCCAGAAGCAAATTCTTCTCTCTTGCTTTCCCCTGTAATTACCCTAAGCAATGCATTGCTAACAAAAAAAAATGTATTACCAGTCCCAAATAATGTTACTAGTTTAAGAGAATTCTGAATAATACTGATCAGCTCTGAATAGTATGTCACTTCAGTAATGACTTCTTAATGATACAAAAAAAAATATATAAAATAATGCTTTGTAACGGGCAAATAACTGCCACTGTTTATTGTAATGAGACTACTTATAATGCCCATGATTATTAATGCTATGACTATAAGTAACTGATTTTTAATCATGACTTCTTAATGGTGTGTATCACCAGTTTCAAATAATGCTACTCATTTAAGAAAGTTCTGAATAATACTGAATGATGAACAATGTTTTATACTATTCAATACTTACTGGCCACTGAGTGCCAATAATTAATCTAATTAAATGAATTATGACCTTTCATGTTTTGGTAACTGGCCAATGAGTGCCAATAATTAATGTCACTAAATGAATTACGTTAATAATTATGCCATTAATTAGCTCCTGTTTTCAATTATGACTTTTCATGTTCTATAACTGGCCACTGAGTGCCAATAATTAATGTCACTAAATGAATTATATTATTAATTATGCCATTAATTAGCTCTTGTTTTCAATGTTGACTTTTCATGTTTTGGTAAATGGCCAATGAGTGCCAATAATTTGTATCACTCAATGTATTATGTTAATGCTAGGCCAATAATTGACTCTCCTTTTCAATGAAGACTTCTGATGAACATTATTCTGTCATACTAAATATGCTTTGTAACTGGCCAAGGACTGCCACTGTTTATTGTAATACGATTACCCATGATGCCAATAATTTAATTTTATGAACATTATTCTGTAATACTACATACTTGGTACAGAAATGTTCAATAACTGGGCTATGAATGCCGCAAACTACTACTGTAATTCTCAATGAAGCCTATTATGTGACTTAATGTCCTTCACCTTATGAGCTAACTACCCTTAGTTACTGCAATATCCATTTGTCCTGTCCATCCTCATGATCATGGAGCACTATATTTGGTTTTTGCACTAATTCTACGTTGGTGTGCCTTGTAAGAGCGTGGTGTTGACACGACATGCTGTCCACCACCGTGAGCGATGAAGACGTTATTATGGTCCCACTGTTTGGTGTACCTAATGTACTGCCAAAATGAAAACATGGAATATTACTACGACAGTTCAGTGTCTTGGCTACACTGATAAATTTTGATGGGAAAAGAACTTCAAATTGTGTCACTTGGTGTTGTACTTCTGTGGAAAGATATGGACTTTCAGAACAGCTGTGTGCAATCTAAAGTGCTACAACCATGATGCAATCCTTACCTTTCCTATCCTAATAGTGAAAATCATTTTTTTGCTAACATCATTTATGTTCATGGGCTATACATTTTTTTCGATTTGCTGGACTCCAGTGCGAGTACACTTATGTCACTTGTCGACATGATTTTTTTGCCATTATGTTTATTTGTTGTGAAAATGCTAAAGACATTTTTTCGATTTGTTCTGAAGTACAGTATATGTGCACTCTTGTCTTTTATAATGTATATACATATTTATTTTGATGATATGTTCTGAACTACAGTGCATGTGCACTTATGTGTTAATATGTTTTCTACTGAACTTCAGTGCCTGTGCACTTTTCTCATTTTTCAATATGATTTGTACTCATTCTGTATGTTCAATACTTCGGTGCGTATGCACTTATGTCATTTGTTACTCATTGTATATACATTTCGTCATTTGCTGATATGTTCTGAACTGCAGTGCATGTGCACTCATGTCACGTGTCAACATGATTTTTTGCCATTCTATTTATTTGTTCTGAAAATGCTCAAGAATTTTTTAGTGCGTGTGCACGATATTATCCATCAAATAATTTGTATATACATTTTTCTGATCTGTTTTGTACTCATATTTTGTCTTTGTCTGAAATGTTTTGTACTCGGTGCATGTGCAATACATTTGATTCATGTACTACATCAAAATATTCTGTAAATTGTAGAAGTTGATTAATTAAAGAAAAATTTTGCCGCGCTTGGCAAGTCCAAATGACTCACCATCGCTGCCAAATTTTTGCCCCCCCAGTGGAGGGTTATGAAACACGTATGTTGTGTGGCGGCGATGGCGAGGCATTGCAGAGTCTCTGACCAGAGAGCTTTTTATCGTGGCTAGTCTGCGCTTGACCGCGTGAGAGTTACAAGCGGTACTCTGTCAGTAGTAGTCGTGCAGTACAGTTGCGAGCAGTAGTCAGTGGGCAGTCTGTGAGCAGTGCAGTCTGTCGGTAGTAGCAGCCCAGTGCAGTTGTGTGATGTAGTCGGTCCGGAGTAGTAGTCGAGTACAGTTGTGTGTGAGGAGTCGGCGGTCGTCGACATGGCACTCTGGTCAAGATTCAGGATGAGGTATATTATTTTTAAATGCGCTCAGCTGATAATGTAAATTAACTGTAACTAATTTGTGCAACAATCGCCCCAATAATAATTTTGATTTCAAAGCAATATTTTTAACAAAAGAACTATTTAATTGAACGAACGATTCCCTCCATTTCCTTTAAAGAAAAGTTTCAGGTAAATTTAAAAAAAAAAATATTACTTGCGATGCAGTTCCTCCAAGCCGTGGCCAACAATAAGAGCAGAAATTTGACATGCAGTTTTAATGAGGTAAGAAATTAATTATGATTTTTTGCACAGGGCCAAAGACCGATATTTTGGTTTAATTGAGTTTACATTGTCACTGAAGTCTCATTAGCATTGAATTGTTTTTCATTATTTTCGTGACAGCTTACACCTTGAGTCCGATTGCGATTCTCATTTCCATTGTCATTAAATTTAATTGCTAGGGAGGTTACGCTTGGCTCCCATTTCTATTAAATATTGTCATTTAAATTTCTGCAGGGAGGTTACAAGGTACCGTTTTGTATGCTTTCTTTTCCTAAGTTCCGCCTTTTTAGTTTCTATATTCTGCCATGTTTTCTTCTTTACATTGTTTTAAATGTCCTCCTGTCTAATTATGTCTCTTGACTGAGGAGTAGTGCTTATGCTGCTGCCAGCCCGCCCCAGATGGGAAATGGAAATAAAGGAAAAAAATGAAGTGTACCACCACATGTCCTCTGCTTATTGACCAAATACTAGCGTTGACAATTTCTGCCATGACCAGGGTTGGACAAATCGAGAGCCACTGCTGAAGCGGACTTCGGCTATGGAGGCGACTATTCCAGCTGGTTCTCCGTTTTGAGAACTTGTCAAACACTCAACTGCCTTTCATTTCCTGCTTTTCTCCAACTATTCGAAAGTTTTTCATCTTCAGGATGTAGCAAAGATCCACCACTAAAAGCATATCCGCTTTCACCTTCCATTCAAAACCGTGAAGAGGACGGTTTCATCATTGTTCTAACTCAAAGTTTTCACATAATTTAGATATTACTAACATTTCATAAGCAGTTCTTAATAAAGAGATGTGATGTTTGGCCAGGAGAAAAGTATTTTAGTGGCTAGAGGATTAAGTCTGCAATTAGAACATAGAGAGGATCACAATCATGCAGCAAATATCTATGTGCACACTGACATAATTAGCAAAAATGTACAATAATAGCACAAAATAATAGGCCCAAGTCTTCTAATATAGTGTAGCCCCACCTCTTATTTCCTTTTAAAGAAAAAGATGACACAGGCATCATGCATCACCACTAAATAGTATTGCTAAGTGGCAATCGATGCACACATTGTCACGTAACCTTCTTTTATAATGTATTATGCAGATCCCAGTAGTCAGTACAGTGAGTTCTTCAACGCTGCATGAAAACTGCAGAAAAGATTCACCATTTCCAATTATTGTACTGCTAATTACTTCTTCTCCTTCTTCTTTTCTTTAAAACGGTAATGGAGACTTGTTATTTCAGCAGCTGTGGGGGCATTCTTTAGCTTGCTCATGACAGGAATATTAACGTAACCGATGTGTCGTAATATTGTATGGCAATGAAATACATGGTGATTTTTCCACCATGTAAAAACTCTAGGGACTGATCGATGAGACGAAACGGAACAAGAAAAATCTAATGAACTTCTGTCCGGAAAATCATGGTTTCCACGCGAGGTACCATTTATTCAATCATACGTTGTTACGGAGACTGCTGTCTAATACGTGCTGTACTATGTAGCCACAGTTACATCATGTGTTGAAAACGATTTCCATGTGCCTCAACGCATGGATGCACGCGCAGTTGCATCTTCTGTCTCGCATGTTCACGTCGGCCTGGTTGCATCCGTAAAATGTGGAAGGCAGAATGAATACGCCACTCCAGTGTCTCCACATGAAGAATGGGCTCTAGATACGCGATACTTTTGAGATGGCCCCATAACCAGAAATCTCACATAGTGATATCCGGTGAAGGAGCACGCCATGCAGCTGGACCCCCTCGTCCCATCCATCGACCATAGAAGATACGACTGACGTGTGTCCGGACGTTAACGGCAAAGTGGGCCGGTGCAACATCATGCAGCAGCCACATAACCCTTCAAATCATCAATGGCACTTCTTGTAGCAAGTGAGGCAAATCACCCGCATGAAACGTCAATAGTTCCGGCCTGTTAGGCGACGTGGGAGGAAGACTGGTTCCGAAATACGTCCCACACATTCTGGCTGCACTGATGCTGATCATTCCCTATCATCATGTCATGGGGATTCTGTATATTATCCCGCAGACGACTGTTTCGAAAGTTGAAGATACTACTCCGCGTAAAGGTGGTCTCACCTGTGAATAGAATGTGTGATACAAACTCCGGAATCGTGGTTGCCTATTGAAGAAACCAGTCACAAAGCTCCTCCCGATGTGGAAAGTCTGTCGCTGGTAAGCCTTGCACTCGCTGTAGGTGATGAGGGTAGTAACAATTGTCATGGAGAATATTCCGCAAAGTGGTCTGGCTTACCCTGCACTGGCGGGCCAGCTGCCTGGTACTGACACGGTGGTCTCCTACCACGGTGCTAATCACATTTTCCTCCAAGTCTCTGTTCTGGACATTTAGGGTACGTCCTTCATTATTTCCTGCCTTCTGAAACTACCATGTCTCAGATAAACGGCGAAACACTGCTACAAACATTGAATGATGTGGTTGTTGTCGGCGGGGATGGGTCTCCTGATACAACCTTGCTGCCCGTCGCCGCCTCTTACCCTTTGCCTTTCCGTAAGTAAACACATTGTCGGAAGGCTCTTGATTCGAATACTGTACGATTATGTACAATGCTGTATCACATCCACTACAAGGTGAGTCAGCAAGAGAAGTGAATCAGACCCAAACTTACCAGTCACTATGGCGGCAGAGAGCGCTAGAGCATGATGTATGAGGAACATAACCACCGTCTATGAAGAAACCATGGATACTGTAACTGTGGGGGCAGTCTATGTAACAAAGCATGATTGAATATGGTCTCTAGCATGAAAACCATGCATTTCTGGACTGAAGTTCATTAGACCTTTTTTGTTCTGTATCCTCTAATCGATTAATCCCTAGAGTTTGTACATGGTGGAACAAATCAACCTGTAGAACAGGGAAATGACAGTATACCGTATCCGCACAGCTGAAGCGTAGGAGCTGGTGGACTGTGTTCCTTAAAAACTAGCTTCTGTAAGACGCTAAAAGGAATGTTTTAGTTAGATAAGAACCGAAGTCGAAGTGAAAACGTTCACAGCAATTATGTCGGTAGAAGGGCCATTTCCCACCTGCCTACATGCAAGGTTTGTGGTTGGCCATGGCTGGAAATCTGTCATGTGGCAGGAGAGTCTTCTGCCTTCTTTTCCATGCCGTACCATTGCTGGCCGACCGTGACAAACTCTGCGAGAATAGGAAATCCTTAGAACTGTGTTTGAAATTATTATTTGTCGTAACTTTCAAAGGTTGCTGAAGATTGTTGGCGCGAGTCTCCCGCTGGCTGAATCAGGTAAGTTCCATAGAGTAACGTCAAATCACACTTGCTGCAGGGACTTCGAGGATTAGACAAGCTTCAGGGATGTCGTCGAGAACGCACTTCACTTTTGTCAGCTGTAGAAGATATCCGTAGAGAGAGAGAGAGTTCTCCGAGTACAGAGTCCGATCTAGACTCAAAATTGGCAGTCATAGGTTACATCCGCGATGTGGTACGATAGTATGCTTTCATGTGTCCAAGTATCTCCAATCTCTCTTGCGCATATTAAATGTTTATATGCTTGACTCATTGGATAAATCAATTTGTTTTATGTCAAATGCAGTAAACAAAATTGGTGTGGTGGCTGCGCGTTTCTATTTTGTAGTTTCATGGGTCCCTTCAGTAATGCATCCATGTGAGGTGTGGTATCCATACTTGAATGCTTAATTGCGCCACCCGTAGTAATTTTATTTTAATAAGACATTCTCCATTATGCGACATCGTCTCTCGTACATCTGCATAATCCTATGGGGACCCTCCCTTAACTGTAGGACACAATGGATCGAATCACATGTTAGGAGTATGCTAAACGGTTCAGCTTGCATCTCACAGCGTGAATGGTAGTATCAAATTCACCTGTAATATTCTAATAAATAACTATATTAAATTCTTAGATATCACAATGAAGAAAGAAAGTCAATGCACAAATTTGGAAATTATCGAATACCAACTACTACAGACACATTAATCAATAACGAAATATTCCCCCAGAAATTAATAAAAATGCGTCTTTCCACTCCACAATATGGATATTAGCCCAGAAATGAATAAAAATGCATCTTTCCACTCCAAAATATGGAGGGTAGCATATATTCCACTTCTTTAAGGTGAGATAAGCAACGAATTAGCTTTAGTTGTAAATTTTGCCAAAGCAAATAATTTTAAATCAAAGACAGTTAAAGATATTTACAGATAGATCCCAGTAGTTCATAAAAAATCAGCCACGAATGAATTTATTACTTTATAAAGTAAGAAAGTCAAACAAACACAAAAATTTTAGTTTGCTTTATTATGGTATCATTTATAAAAAAATATCCAAAAGTTTGAGAAATACGAACAGCGAGATTGTGTACTGAATACAATGTTACAAATACACTCCTGGAAATGGAAAAAAGAACACATTGACACCGGTGTGTCAGACCCACCATACTTGCTCCGGACACTGAGAGAGGGCTGTACAAGCAATGATCACACGTACGGCACAGCGGACACACCAGGAACCGCGGTGTTGGCCGTCGAATGGCGCTAGCTGCGCAGCATCTGTGCACCGCCGCCGTCAGTGTCAGCCAGTTTGCCGTGGCATACGGAGCTCCATCGCAGTCTTTAACACTGGTAGCATGCCGCGACAGCGTGGACGTGAACCGTATGTGCAGTTGACGGACTTTGAGCGAGGGCGTATAGTGGGCATGCGAGAGGCCGGGTGGACGTACCGCCGAATTGCTCAACACGTGGGGCGTGAGGTCTCCACAGTACATCGATGTTGTCGCCAGTGGTCGGCGGAAGGTGCACGTGCCCGTCGACCTGGGACCGGACCGCAGCGACGCACGGATGCACGCCAAGACCGTAGGATCCTACGCAGTGCCGTAGGGGACCGCACCGCCACTTCCCAGCAAATTAGGGACACTGCTGATCCTGGGGTATCGGCGAGGACCATTCGCAACCGTCTCCATGAAGCTGGGCTACGGTCCCGCACACCGTTAGGCCGTCTTCCGCTCACGCCCCAACATCGTGCAGCCCGCCTCCAGTGGTGTCGCGACAGGCGTGAATGGAGGGACGAATGGAGACGTGTCGTCTTCAGCGATGAGAGTCGCTTCTGCCTTGGTGCCAATGATGATCGTATGCGTGTTAGGCGCCGTGCAGGTGAGCGCCACAATCAGGACTGCATACGACCGAGGCACACAGGGCCAACACCCGGCATCATGGTGTGGGGAGCGATCTCCTACACTGGCCGTACACCACTGGTGAGCGTCGAGGGGACACTGAATAGTGCACGGTACATCCAAACCGTCATCGAACCCATCGTTCTACCATTCCTAGACCGGCAAGGGAACTTGCTGTTCCAACAGGACAATGCACGTCCGCATGTATCCCGTTCCACCCAACGTGCTCTAGAAGGTGTAAGTCAACTACCCTGGCCAGCAAGATCTCCGGATCTGTCCCCAATTGAGCATGTTTGGGACTGGATGAAGCGTCGTCTCACGCGGTCTGCACGTCCAGCACGAACGCTGGTCCAACTGAGGCGCCAGGTGGAAATGGCATGGCAAGCCGTTCCACAGGACTACATCCAGCATCTCTACGATCGTCTCCATGGGAGAATAGCAGCCTGCATTGCTGCGAAAGGTGGATATACACTGTACTAGTGCCGACATTGTGCATGCTCTGTTGCCTGTGTCTATGTGCCTGTGGTTCTGTCAGTGTGATCATGTGATGTATCTGACCCCAGGAATGTGTCAATAAAGTTTCCCCTTCCTGGGGCAATGAATTCACGGTGTTCTTATTTCAATTTCCAGGAGTGTATTATGGGAAGCACTACCAGAAGAGTTTACTTTAATAAGTCAGGGATATACAAAGTTGGACTGACAATTGTGACAAATTATATGCTGGGAAAACTGTCACCAAGTATTTGAGTAAGGAGCGTTCATTTATTTATTTACACATCAAGTGTAATACTCGATGCTTTGACAATTACTCAGCTGCGATGAACCAAAACAGAGATCACAGTTTAAAAACCCAATACCTAACCAGGACACCGAACCCTCCAATACACGTAAAAATAGTGAAAATTATAAAATCATTGAAAAACTACAGAGCGCCAGGAGAAGATGGACTTATTTCATAAATATGGAAATTAGACCATGAAAACATTACACCCAAAATACACACAATAACCAAAAACATCTGGGAAATAGAAAAGGAGCCAGAAGAATGGAAGTCACCCCTAATACACCCCCTCCACGAAAAAGGAGACAATACAGGTCCTAATAACTATTGAGTAATTTCGTTACTGCGTGTGACATACAAAATTATATCCAAAGCTCTGTTAAATCGCCTAGAACATCAGGTCTATAGGCCAGTTAAGAGACAGGGGATCTGGATAAAAAGATCGACAAAAGAACTCTACAAGCAGACAGAGACAATTACAAACAACATCAGAAAAACAAGCGCTAAATTCTATGGGGACATTTATAGGATGAACGAAAATTGGCTGATCAAGAAGATATCTCCACAGAAGAAGTAACGAACAGAAAAAATACAAAGAAAAATCAGGAAGCAGAAATTCGAGGAAACACAAAAGGAGAAGGAAACAGGAAAGAATTGGAGAGAAGAGAGGAAGAAGAAACACAGGTTCTTGGGAAGAAAAAAGAAAGAGAAAAAAAACAGGCATGAAAATTGATTGTGTTTTAACGGTCTCCTAAATGGGGAATTAACAATAATAATAATAATAATAATAATACACCTCAAGATCCGTAGGACCAAATTGAGGATCAAATGTCCAAGGTCATGGAACGTGTCAGTATATAAAATTACAAAACAAAAGTAATAAGAGATAAAAATAAAATGTTTATCAACCCGAAAAAGTCAATCCATAAATTTAGGTAAACGCAGTCAACAATAAAACGAGAATCAGCTTAATTTTTCAAGGAACCCCTCGACAATAAATGACAGTAATGAATATATATATATTGCGAGGTCAATGTCAAAATACTCAGGCCCGTAAACAGGGGTTGACAAGAGGTCCCTGAATTTCCACCATTTATTGCACGAACCGCCCGTTTCTGAGCCAAAAATATCGTTTTAGCATCGGAAGAGTTAACCGAAAATATAATACCATACAACATAAGCGAATGAAAACAAGCAAAGTAGACTAATTTTCGTGTTGAACGATCACTCACTTCAAATACCGTTCAAATAGTAAAAACAGCAGCATTAAGTCTTTGAACAAGATCCTGAATGTGGGCTCTCCAAGACAGTTTAATATCTATCTGAAGACCTAGAAGTTTGAACTGTTCAGTTTCAGTAATCATAGGCCCATTCTGTGAAATTAAAACGTCAGGATATGTTGACTGGTGTGTTAGAAAGTGCAAAAACTGAGTCTTACTGTAATTTAGTGTTAGTTTATTTTCTACAAGCCATGAACTTAGGTCATGAACTGCACTATTTGAAACCGTGACAGTGTTGTTCACAACATCCTCTACTACCATGCTAGTGTCATCAGCAAACAGAAAAATCTTAGACTTACCCATAATACTTGAGGGCATGTCATTTATATAAATAAGGAACAGGAATGACCCAACACTGATCTCTGGGGCACCTCCCACTTGACAGTACCCCATTCAGGGCCCACATCACAGCCGTTTTCCACATTGTGAATAACTACATTTTCCTGTCTGTTGTTTTAAAGTAAGAGCTGAACCAATTATGAGCTACTCCCTGTATTCCGTAATGGTCCAACTTCTGGAGAAACATTTTGTGATCAATACAATCAAATGCCTTAGTTTAATCAAAAGATATGCCTAGCATTCGGAAGCTTTTGTGTAATCCCTTCAGTAGCTCACAGAGAAAAGAGAATATAGCATTTTCAGTTGTTAAACGACTTCCGAACAGGACATCTGATAGCAGATCGTGTGATATAAAATTATCAATTATCCCTAAATACACAGCCTCTTCAACAACTTTAGCGAACACTGGTGGAATAGAAATACTTCTAAAATTGTATACATTATCCACTTTTATCAAGCGGCTTTACTGCTGAGTACTTGATTCGTTCAGGAAACTGACCATTCCTAAAGGAAAAATTACAAATATGGGTGAATACAGGGCTAACATGTTCAGCACAGTACTTCAATAGCCTGCTAGGCACTTCGTCATTTCCATGTGAGTCTTTAGTCTTCAGTGATTAAATTATTCACTCAATGTCCCCCTTGTCTGTATCACAGAGGAGTATTTTGTTTACTAGGCCATAAACTCAACCTGCTAGAAGCCCTAGAAATTAACAAACATCTTGCTCACAGTCCAGCTCTAATCCTAAATTACCAGACACAGCTCAACACTTCCCCTCTCCTAGACTTCATATAATCATCTCTGTTGTTCATTACTTCCCACACTGTCTCTTCCTACATATTCCCATTTTCCTGCATTCATTAAGTTCTTTTGTTCTGTTGAAGTTGTCTTTGTATTCCATATAGACTGCAGTTTCAAGAGTTAAGGCTTTCTTTTAAGTGGTACTGGTATTACTGTCCATGGTTAATACCCCTTGCAGTTGTCTCATCAAGTATTGTTCATATTTTACTTTGTTCATTTATTTAATGCAAACTGTTGCACAGTCACTGTTTTGATTATAATGTTAATGTTAAAATGCAGTACCACCACACTCTCAAAGATTACGTTTACTATAGGTTCCCTTAATCGCCTTCGTTTTCCTACATTTATTTATTTCTGTTTATCTTACTGATATTGCTTAAGTCCCTTATGTGTTCTGTAGTTACATTGATAATTGTCTCTTCTTTTAATTAGTTTGTGTATCACTCTCCATGTTTCATACCTCATGATGTAGCCTTGTATAGTACTAATTTTATTTTATTTTACTAGTTTTGTTTATTGATAGAAACTGTTATGTAGGCATGCTATTCCTATTTTGTGTTAAAGGTTTTCCTGTCTACTCCATTGTTATGTATGTACTGTTCAATTTTTACCTTTTCATTGCATTACCACCACACTGTCAAAGATGTTACTTACTGTATGTTTCTACTTCAATCGGGATGTGTTACTTCTCTTCCAATGTTGTTTGGAAACATTGTAACTTCTTTGGTGATAATACTCAGTAAATGTCTGAAGATGGCCTTGTAAGCCGAAAACGGGTTAACGATAAAAGTAATATTGTAGAACAAAAGCAAATTGGTGCTTTTCATTTATCATGTGGTTCTGATTTTATCCTGTGAATTAGCTATTCTATTTGCATACCACATCCTCTTTGCCTTCCTAATAACATTTTTAAGCACCTTACAATATTGTTTGTGATGGGCTACTGTTGCTTGATTGTGATTACTTGTAACATTTTGATATAATTCCCGCTTTGTTCTACATACTATACTTATCCCACTAGTAAGCCACCCGGGCTGCCTATTACTGTTAGTGCCCTGTTCAGAAAGTTCTAATGCAAAGCAACCCTCAAACAGCAGGAGAAATGTGTTAAGGAAAGCATTATATATATTACCTATGTTATCGGCACTATAATTATCCTGTCACTCTTGTTCCTTGACAAGCTTCATTAAATCTCTGTTGCTGTTGGATTAAATTTCCTACATAGTTTGTAATTGGATGTGACATTTGTTTGAGTACAAAAGCCTTTTAGTGTTAAAACTAGTGCATCTTGGTCAGACAGGCCATTCACCCTTTTCCTGACAGAATTCCCATCTAGTAATGATGAATGAATAAAAATATTGTCGTTGGGTATGCTACTGTTCCCCTGCACCCTAGTTGGGAAAAACACACCCTGCAATAGATGATATGAATTTAGGAAATTTACCAACATCCTTTTACTTGCACCATCATATACAAAATTTATATTGAAGTCACCTCATTTAGCCACATACTGCTATTTCCTACAAAGTGAAAGGCTCTAAAGTCAGAGTTAGGGGACCTACAAACAACAACAATTAGAAGTTAAGTTTCACTAAATTCCACTGCCCCTGCACAGCATTCAAATATCTGTTCAGTGCAGTGTCGTGATACGTCTATGGACTCAAATGGAATACTGTTTTTTACGTACACAGCCATTCCCCCATCCTGGAAGGAACTCATTGAAAAACAGCCAGTTAATCTGCAATGTATTTAGTTGTGACTTGGCAAGACAGCCAAGTCACAATGAGAGGAAGCCGAAAGGCACGCGTTAAGCTCACGCAGATTGGCGTGAGGTCTGGAACAGTTAAAGGAATTAATAGTAGCAAATAAAGTACGTAGTTGATGTAATGCTTAACTTTAATCCACAATTGTAGAACATCTCTCTTGACGATACATGTTATAACCACAATATAAAATAATATCCAATGCTATGGCGCCTTGCTAGGTCGTAGCAATTGACGTAGCTGAAGGCTATGCTAACTATCGTCTCGGCAAATGAGAGCGTAGTTGTCAGTGATCCATCTCTGGCTAAGTCGGCTGTACAACTGGGGCGAGTGCTAGTAAGTCTCTCTAGACCTGCCGTGTGGCGGCGCTCGTTCTGCAATCACTGACAGTGGCGACACACGCGTCCGGCGTATACTAATGGACCGCGGCCGATTTAAAGGCTACCACCTAGCAAATGTGGTGTCTGGCGGTGACACCACATATTTTATACATTATTTCAAGTCCTTGAGAATATTTTTTTCGCTGACAACCACTGCAAAATGATGAAAGGGTAAATTTTATCGCTTTCTACATTTGCACTATTAGTGCAGTAAAATAGTAGTATGAAGCATTAAGTTTTAATTTACTATTTTTTCACTACGACCGTTTTTCACGACGAATTTTGCATAAAATATTTACATATGCCTCTGAATGACCTACAAAAATGTATCATGTTGCGATACGTAATTCAGGATACATGACGTCACATACAAAGTTGCGGGATAAATTGCAGCATCCTGTATGACGTTTTAATTTATCACATCTTTACTACTAGCTCTATTTGCTATACATTTTGTAGCAGTACCCTCATGTACCACTGGGTATACTTGTAAAATCATATCATTTTATGACACATAGTTAAGGACATAAAACGACATAAATGTCGAGCTGCGTGTAAATGAAACTTTGTGGCGAAATTCTGAGAGATACAGGTGAAATACATGTAGAAATACTTGTGAAATACGTTAAATTAATGTGAAATAAGAGTATTCTTGACTCGTGAATAATCTGGCAAATCCATGTGTAAAAAGGTCATTCTGATCTCTTTGAATGGTTTCAAACAAATTATGTAAACACAGCAGCTTCGCTCTGGAAACGAATATTGTGGGGGTTGGAGGGTGGGGGGGGGGGGGGGAGGCGAAGAAGCACCAGCCACCTGTTTGGGTGAGAATGTAACATGGAGACAGAAGGGGGAGGAGGCGATAGAGAGGTAAAGAGGGGGAACGCGGAGATGAGCTAAGTTGGGCGGCATGATATGGGAGAGAGAGGCTGATGAGAAATGGGCAGAGGGAGGGATGAGGAGAAGATGGGCAGTGGGTTGAAAGAGGAGGAAATGGACACAGACATTGAAAGGAAGAGATAGGCAGAGACAGGGGGGACTAGGGGATGGTCAGGGAGATGAAGGAGGTCGAGATGAACAGACAGTGTGCCAGAGGAGATGGACAGAGGGAGGGGGAGGAGAAGATAGACGGGAGGTGGATACCGAAGTGACAGAGGGTAGAGGAAATGGACAGAGGGGCAGGGAGCAGAAGGATAGAGAGAGGAGAGTGGTTCAGATGGACAGGAACAGTGATAGGAGGAGATGGACATAGAGAGGGACTGGAGGAGATCGAAAGAGATTTGGGGGCGTTGGAAGAAGTGGACAGAGAGAGAGTGTGGAAGAGACAGACCAAGAGAGGATGGAGGAGGATACTGACAGAGTGAGAGGGAAGGAGAATATGGACTACTAGTATACCGAAATACGCTGACGGAAAAAAATCGAAGCTATTAAACATAATTAATGTAGAGCAATGAAATTTCTGGAATACATTCGTCTAGGTAACATATGTAAGTCATGATCATTGCCAGACCACGGGTTAATGTAAGCGCGAGATAAACCTTGGCATATGTAAGATACTTGTACATCAGTAACCGATTTAACCGCCAGAGTGCTGACTGCTAGCATGCAAACGTGCATGAATTGTGTCGTACAGTTGCCGGATCTCAGTTTGTGGTATGAAGTTCCATGCCGCTAGCACTTGGTCGGTCATTACAGAGACGGTTAATGCTGCTTATGGATGACACTGCGGTTGTCGTCCGATGATGTCCCATATGTGCTCGTCTGGAGACATATCGGGCGATCGAGCTCGCCAATGCAACATGTCGACCCCCTTTGGAGCACATTGCACTACGACAGTGGTTTGTGGGCGAACGTTATCCTGTTCGTAAACATACCATCGTAGGCTATTCATGAATGGCAGCACAACAGCTCGAATCACCAGACTGGCGATAAATTTGCAGTCAGGGTGTTGTGGGATAGCCACGAGAGTGCTCCTGCCGTCATACAAAATCGCCCCCGAGACCATAACTGCTGGTAGTAAGTCCAGTGTCTAGCACACAGACAAGTTGAATGCCGGCCCTCAACTGACCTCCTTATAACACAAGGCCATCAATGGCACCACTGCAGCAGCAAATTTCATCAGAAAATACAACAAACCTCCGTCCTGCCGTCCAATGAGCTCTCGCTTGACACCACTAAAGTTGTAAATGGTGGTGATTTGAATTCAGTGGAGCGCACGCTACTGGGCGTCTGCCTCGAAGCTGTCCTTGAAATAACTGATTTGTAGGAGTTCTTTCTGTCACTCTGGTACAAACTGCTGCTGAAACGGCTTCTGCGGATGCAGTACGGTGCCCCAGCGCCATGCATCGAACACGATGGTCTTCCCTCTTGGTAGTGCCAGTGGTCGTCCGGAGCTCGGTCTTCTTGCGACCTTCCATTTTCGTAACCACCGCTGCCAGCAGTCATGTACAGTGGCTGCATTTCTGCCAGGTTTTTTCCATATCGCCGAAGGAACATCAGCTCCTCACTGTCCTATTGCACGACCGCGTTCAAACTCAGTGAGGTGTTTACAACGCACAACTCCTTCTAAGTATCGTGATTTGTTTTTCCATCAGTATATATACATACCCAGGAAAGGCCAGGTGCTTAGCTAGTAAATATATAAAAACCTGTCGTCACACAATTTTTCGCTATAAACTCGATAGCCTATATTTTAGTACTCAGCTATTCATAAATAGACGTTGAAGTAAGTGGAAGTGATGAATTAAATGATGATATGTATATGATTCCATGTACGCAGTCAAACAGATTGAATATTGAAACATAGAGAATTTCGTATTCAGTAGCAGCTTGACCTCGTCAACCTTTCAGGACAATGACACATTGAAAGTGATTTTAAGAAGCAAACATAGTAACATGAAAACTCTCATGGTTTGTTAATGGCCTATCGAGCATAATACAGACAGAGAGAAGCAAGGCTGAAAAGAAAATTTTGTTGTATAAGTCATCTACATCTACAACTATATAAACACACCACAAGCCACCATAAGGTACGTATCAGAGGGTCCTCTGTACCGCTACTAGTAATTTCCTTACTTGTTCCACTCGCAAACAGATCGCGAGAAAAACGACTGTCTCTATGCCTCCGTATGAGCCCTAATTTCTCTTATTCATCTTCGTGATCCTTACGTGCAATCTATGCTGGCGGCAGTAGAATCGTTCGACAGTCAGCTTCAAATGTGGGTTATCTAAATTTTCTCAGTAGTATTTCCGGAAAAGAAAGTCGCCTACACCCCAGGGATTTCCATTTGAGTTCCCGAAGCATCTCCGTTACACTTACGTGTTTTCCGAAATTACTAGTAACGAATCAAGCAGCCCACCTCTGAATTGCTTCGATGTTTCCCGCCAGTCCGATCTAGTTTGTATCACACATACCTGAGCAGTGCTCAAGAATAGCTTGCACCAGCGTGCTATATGCGGTCTGATTTACAGGTGAGCCACTCTTTCCTAAAATTCGTCCGATAAACCTAAGTTGACAATTCGCCTTCCCTACCACAGCTCTCACATGCTCGTTCGATTTCTTATTGCTTTGCAACGTTACTCCCAGATGTTGCCTGTGCCAAGGAGGACACTAATAGTGCTGTTTCCCAACATTACAGGTTTGTTCTTCCCACTCATCCTCACTAGCTGTGATAAAAAAGAAATAAAAAAAAGGGAAAGCCCTCACGAAAGTACGTTCCCATGGATGTTAAAATATTGAAACATTATGTTTTTCTGAAATTAGTGTGATTACCAGTATGGATATAAATCCCACAATGAGAATCTCATGCTTGAGTTAACCTAACTTTCATCGTATACACAAGCTTGCTGTGTGACAGACAAACACACAAACGCTTTTCCAGGGAAAATTAGCTACTTTCACGGAGTAAGTGTGCACTAAGTGTGCACGATCACTGGTGTGCAGCACATTGTGAATTTCACGGCATAGAAATGCGAAAATAAACTGCAGAATCTTAAAATATTAGTGGTTCCGATGACAGAAAGCGTTTATTTCCTGTTGAAGTAATCTATTGCCTGGTGATAAATGTCAGACAGATGGGTGCTTCGCAGGTTATTAATAGCTTTTTAAATCATCTGTCGACTGAAGCTCTCACAAGAACGCTAAATCTGCCCAAGAAATCGGTATTGTAGGCTTTTCTGTTTGTACGAGCGTACTTAACAGCTTTTCGTTTTAGCCAGTATTAAATTCAGCGCTTACTTTGTTCAGTAAGAGAAAGATTAAACTATGCTCTAGAAGTGATCAAAATACAGTGACGGGAATAAGTGCTCTTCTCTCTACAACAACGCTTAAGTTTCGAGCTCTAGTCGCTTGCACAAAAAACTAGTTTATTAATAATCGATAGTTTTAGTACAAGGAGCAGAAGCGAAACGTAAACAGAATGCTGCTATGCTTCACTATTGAAATTTCATGCAGTGAGATTCATAGCCAACATCCTTACTGGAAGTATACACTTCTCGTGCAGAGAAATTACGAATTTATTGGATCGAGTGAGATGGTTTGTGATGGTGGCACTAGAGTCGCATTCAGGATCGGCAATGCACAAATACCAGTCCAGCTCTCCAGTTTTCAGTTTTCCGTGATTTACCGAAATAGGTTACATTGAATATGGGGATGGTTCTTTAAACAAGAACACAGTCTATTTCTTATTCAACCTTGATTCAGTGTAGCTTGTGCTCTGTCACTAACGATCATGTTATCGATAGCACGTTAAATTTTAATCCTCCTGTTACTCAATATAAATATGGATAAATCAGTATGACTATATATTACGAACAATGAGCGAAGGTTCTTCAATTTAGTTCCAGTGCAAAGGCAGAAGTGGGGGACTTTAACGACAACTTTTGAAGTAGACGAAATTTGGGATAAGAAGGTTTACCAGGTGGAAGTCTCAGTCTAACCAAATCCACTTAAGAAGATCAGATACGATGTCTTACATTGTCTCCTTTAGGCAACGTCGGTGGAAGTGTACGGATTTGATCTCTGTCCTCCATGACAGATCACAGGAGGGAACACTCAGAGTCAGTTTGCGCATAGACATTTGATACATCGTTGTAACCATCATTATGTTCTGTGAAATTCCGCACTCGAATCTACCAGAATTCAAATGCTCATGAGGATTTTGCCTGCGGGATAAGTCGTCGAGAAGGCCAGATTCGAGTTATGTGTTCTCGTAAGGCTGTATGCAAAAGTTGTTGCCCCCAGCCTTTAGAAAAATGAGCCCTGATGAATTGTGGCTTGTTAGGTACTGTCCAAGTATATGTGGTATCTGATAAATCTCTGAGTGAAGACTAATCAGGAAAACTTGAATAGTTTCTCTAAAAATTGTTGCTTTTTAATTTTCAGTTTTACTTCAATGACAGTGTAGGTTCCACTGATCTTCATATTTGTAAATCGTAAATGTTTAATTTTCTGTGTCAAAGAAATATAGTTTCTACAGTAAAAGTGATTTGATTCGCAAGCATCACGCTCAACGATAAACACAATATAATTCTCAGAACACACTTTCTGTACTGCAGAATCATTAGGTTCTATCTAGTGTGCCAATCAGAAATCGTATGAGATCGATTACAATTAGTGACTTAGGGTCTTCCACTATGTTGCCGTCGGCAACTGGAACTGGTTCTTGACTCTGTAATGACGTCTTTGTCGTTCACAGGGCATAACACAGTTATTTGTGTCAAAAGCGGATGGTTTAATCCGACATGTCAAAACCTACACTGAAATTTTTCACACAGACAGAATACAATGACGGAAATGCAGTGTCAGAATTTTATCTGGTAAGGCGCACTACAAATATTCTCAAAAAAATTGTTACAGTTATTCGTTATTGTCGCACGAAGAACCGCTTATGACACTGGTTTGTTCAGCCCTTCATGCTTATTCCGAGCATCGGCGAATAAACAGCCGCAGTCTTGGCAAGAGGACGTGACATCGCTTAGTGCCAAATCCAAAGTGCACACACATAAGTTTTAAGCACTTCAGTACGCACCAAAAATGCCTCAAATCATTAATATTTTTGATAAGTAGCATTTCTTGTCGACAGCTGAATTGTTTTAGATGTAATTGTTACACAGAGAAAAGAAAATCAAGACAGTGTATAATATTATACTGTAGCCAACTTCCTTCGATTGGGATTTTAAATTGTTGACGTGAAATACGTTATAGTAATTCCTGTAGCACTGTTGTTATGATACTTTTAGAATAATGCATATTTTGCTAACATTATAAAAAAAGGTCCTTGTTTATTCTCTGAGGTCGCCACAAAATGGCGAAATATCTACTGGGTAACGTTAACGTTTTCTTTATACCACCAACACCTGAAAAACTAGAAGCTAACTCACTTCACATTTCACAATAATTACTAATTTTATTTAGATATAACCTGAGAAATGGTCGTAGCCACTGTTCTGTGTATTGATCTGTGTACCAGATGTACTTGATTAAATCCGTAAAATATGGTGATGCAAATTGGCAGTGCACAAGTGACTGACGTTTAACAATATCGTTCCGCCGATAAGCGCGAAATGACAAAGACCTATTGCAAATTGTATTGTTAGACAGTTTTACTGAAAATGATTTGTACTTTTGAAAATATTTTTAACGGCTGTCTAAATCTCCCTATTAGAATCTGACTTATATTAATACGCTCCTCATCGACCTCCTAAAGACAGAGATGTTGTTGTGTCCAGGCCAAGAGTCTCAGATACACAATGAATTATTTTCTGCAAATTATAAGAAAACGCTTCGGATGTAATAATGCAATTTATTCTTTCAGATTTTTCCAATTATATTATGTTGATTACAAAACTTTTGCAAGTAAGCATTACTTGTTTTTAATTTTCGGTTTTAATTAGCCTTGCTGTTCATGAAGACAGAGACAAAGCTGCGGAAACGGTAATCCACTAATGAGAATCCTTGGCGGTTTTGTATAAGAATGTGACATAGCATTCAACGACTGTGCAAGGGACTTTTATTTTTTTACTCGAAATTATTAAGTGCAATTTGCTCGAAATCTGACCTATTTGCAACAAATAATTCTGAACAAATACAGACCATTATGATACAGGGATTAGTGGCCACTAGGCAGTTGTAGCGGCACTCAGTACCGTATCATCCAAACTCACCAAAAATAAATGCAAAGCACATCTATTTCAAAACGCTGATAAATTTCGCTAGATGCCTATGTAAGAGGCAGCCTCCACTCCTTTGGATCTCAATATGTAAGCGTAGACTGACTAGACGCGGTTTGAATTCAAAAAAATTGTATCAATGGCAGTTCAGAGATAAGTACCAAATAAAGTAATATACGACGGTACTGATATCACTGTTACTCTAAACGGGTCAGAAGACTCTTGCAGAGGCAACTAAAAAAGCATGCCAAATTTAAAAAGAATGCCAAATTCACAAGATTGCCGAAATTTTACAGAAGCTCGAAATTCAGCACGAACTTCAATGCGTGATGCTTTTAATCGTTTCCACAACGAAACTCTGTCTCGAAATCTGGCAGAATGTCCAAACAGATCCTCGTCGTATATAAAGCGGCAAGACGCAATCAATTCATTTGCTGCGCAATAAAAATAGTTATGTCACCGTTGACAGTGCCACTAAAGCAAAGTTACTAAACAAAGTTTTCCGAAACTCGTTCATCAAACAGGACGTAGTAAATATTCCAGAATTCGAATCTTGAACAACTGCCAGCATGAGTAAGTTAGAAGTAGATATAGCCGGTGTAGTGAAGCAGATTAAATCACTTTATAGGGCAAGGCTTCCGGTGCAGAGAGCATACCCGTCAGGTTTCTTTCAGAGTATGCTGATACAATACCTCCATATGTAACAATGATATACGTAAAACCGCTCGGTCATCGAAAGATTTGTACCTAAAACTGAAAAGTTGCTCAAGTCACACCAAGATCCAAGATAGGGAAACAGGAGCAATCTGCTGCATTACAGACCCATATCACTAACGTCGATTTTCAGTAAGTTTTTGGAACATATTCTTTGTTCGAACATAGTGATTTATCTCGCAGAAAACGATTTCTTGAGTAACAGTCAGCACGGATTCAGGAAAAATCTTTCTTGTGAAACTCAGCTAGCTCTCTATTCTCATTAAGTAATGAGTGCTATTGACAGGGTTTGTCAAAGTGATTCCGTTATTTTAGGTTCCCAGAAGGCTTTTGACACCGTTCCTCACAAGCGTCTTCTAATCAAATTGCGATCCTATGGAGTATCGTCTTAGTTTTGCGACTACATTCGTGATTTATTGTCAGGTAGATTACAGTTCAAAGTAACTGACGGAGGCTCATCGAGTAAAACAGAAGTAATGTGTGGCGTTTCCCAAAGATGTGTTACAGACCTTCTGCTGTTTCTGATCTACATAAACGACATGGGAGACGATTTGAGCAGCCCTCTTAGATTGTTCGCAGATGATGCTGTCGTTTACGGTCTTGTTAAGTTATAAGACCATCAAAAACAACTTCAAAATGATTTAAACAAGGTACCTGTGTGGTGGAAAAAGTGACAGTTGACTCTAAGTAATGAACAGTGTGAAGTTATACACATGAGTACTGAAAGAAATCCGCTACATTTCAGTTACACGATAAATCTCTCAAGTCTAAAAGCTGTAAATTCAACTAAATACAATGGGATTACAATTACGAATAACATCAATTGAACAATCACACAGAGAATGTTATGGGTACAGCAAACGAAAGACTGCTATTTGTTGGTAGCACGCTTAGAAAATGGAACAGATCGCCTGAGGAGATTTCGTACGCCGCTCTTGTCCGCCGTCCTCTGGAGTACTGCTGTTTACTGTGGGATCCGCATCAGATGGGACTGACGGGGGACGTCGAAAAAGTTCAAAGAAAGGCCGCTCATTTTGTATTATCGCAAAACAGGGCAGAGAATGCAACGGACACGATGCGTGAATTATGGGGCCACTCATTAAAACAAAGGCTTTTTCGCTGCGGAAGAATCTTCTCGTGAAATTCCAATCACCAACTTTCTCGTCCGAGTGCGAAAATATTCTGTTGGTTCCCACCTACATAGCGAGAAATGATCATCATTATAAAATAAGAGAAATCAGAGCCCGGACAGAAAGATTTAAGTGCTCGTCTTCTCCGCACGCTGTTAGAGAGTGGAACCCTAGCCAAATAGCTTGGAGTTGGTTCTATAAACCCTCTGCCAAGCATTAATTGTGAATTGCTGAGTAATCATGTAGATATAGATATAAACTGGCTTTATATGTAGCTTTTAGGGCATAACAAGAAACTTCATCACTCG
The DNA here is from genome assembly GCF_023864345.2 of Schistocerca serialis cubense. Lineage (NCBI taxonomy): Eukaryota > Metazoa > Arthropoda > Insecta > Orthoptera > Acrididae > Schistocerca > Schistocerca serialis. Next base: position 36,821,133 of record NC_064640.1, read on the forward strand.
TTTACCTGAGGTAAACGTCGTAATTTTGTGACTTCCATTTCCGTACAATTTCCTGAAACTTTTTAAACTGTTCGAAGAAGCCTGAGAATCTGTAATATTCATCTCACCTGCAATTTAGAGCACCCACTCTCGTAGATCTTACTCGGTGACAGTGCATTAACAGCCGTGAGCAGTTCCAAATCTTTCGAATAGTTGTCTTCCACACTTTTTTTAGTTTCATTCCGTCGCTTATTTCGTACTACGAGTAAATCTTTGTTCCATTATTACGACTGATGTTCTGATTTCAAGATCTAAACCGGGTTTGTACACAAGTTTAAACGTTCTCTCCCGCCTTCGTTTACCATAAAAAGCCTCTTCTCTATAACTGAATGCTATGACAGTACATCAGTACATGTTTTCTTCGGGCTTGAAAGGTACACTGTTTTGTTCTGAATTTAAATCAACACAACAGTCATCGTTTTAACCATAGTTAAGGAAATCGTCAGAGCTATTTCCTGTTTCTTCTGACGTTTGCACAATTGCTAAAAAAATGCTGACATTGTTAACATGAATGTCCAAAAAATTATGTAATAAATAACACCTATGTAAGTCCTCAGGGGAAGTTGGCGATTTCTATTGAATACCACGTTCATCATATTTCATCGTTGCCATGTTGAAAACATTAAATCGGTCCCCCATTACGATGAAATACTGGAACCCGTACAGTCAGATGCTAATGGAAAGCATATGCCAAACACTCACTAAAAAGTTAGGTAAGTTTTATCTCCACTGTTAATGCTTAGTGATACTGCAAAGGCAGCTGCCAATCATTAAAATCAGTTTGCAGATTCACGCAAACAGTTACTGTGAACAATTATGTCAAGGAAGCTATCGACAGAAATTGAAATTCGCCTTACTAATTACAATCATAGTCGATGTGCCGTCAACCCAGGATGTGTGCCCCTCGTGTTCTGCTTAGTCTGTCTGTTACAGGTTGGGCAGGGGGATACATTTCTCCATCTGCATGGCGAGCTACGAATCTAACATATTTCAACATTTTTTAAACACTTGCACTGTGTCCTACCAGCTAAAATATTGACGTGTTTCTTTCACTGCATTTTTCTAGTATAAAAAATTTGCAGTGTAGATTTCGACTTGTTGGGTTGGACAATTCCCTTCTAAGTCTTCACCTATGCAACCGCGGTCACGAAGTGATTCACACAATTGTCGTATTGAGAACATGGATTCATGACGTCCAGACTGCCATTCACATACCCAACTATCCACAAAAAGCAACGTCTTTGCCGCAGTGGATACACCGGTTCACGTGAGAACACCGACGTTAAGCGCTGTCGGGCGTGGTCGACACTTGGATGGGTGACCATCCAGGCCTCATGCGCTGTTGCTATTTTTCGGGGTGCAGTCAGCCTCATGATGCCTATTGAGGAGCAGCTCCACCGAATAGTAGTGGCTTCGGTGAAGAATACCATCCTAACGACCGGGAGAGCGGTGTGCTAACCACACGCCCCTCCTATCCGCATCCTCAGCTGAGGATGACACGGCGGTCGGATGGTCCCGATGGGCCACTTGTGGCCTGAAGACGGAGTACTAACAATTAGCCACAAAAATCTTACAGAATTCACCTATTTGAGCACATATTAGCTACGTCTGACTAATATTACCAACATATTTAAGAAAAACGAAAACGACACGTTTTCAGCGCTGCGTACGGAAAGTCATTGAGTAAAATAGAGGTGATTTCTGGTGTTTCCGAAAGTAGTGGTATCGGCCCTCCGCTGTCCCTTATCTACATAAACGATTTAGAAGACAATCTGAGCAGCCATCTTAAAATGTTTGCAGATGATGCTGTCGTTCATTGTCTTGTAAAGTCCTCAGAAGATCGGAACAAATTGCAAAACTATTTAGAAAAGATATCCATATGGTGCGAAAATTGCGTTGACTCTGAATAATGAAAAGTGTGAAGTCAGCCACATGAGTGCTTAAAGGAATCCGTTAAGCTTCGGTTACACGATAAATCAATCAAATCTAAAGGCAGCAAATTCAATTAAATACTTAGGAATTAAAATTACGAACAAGTTAAATTATAAAGAACATTTAGGAAATGGTGTGACGGAGGCTCTAATGTGGCTGAACATCAAGTCGAACTGTGCTTAGATGACAACTATGAGAACATAATTCCATGCTACGTCAACCCACTGCCAGTGTCGATCAAAGGTGGTAGCTGGTGGTTAATTGTATGCCTGTATGTTGGCAACATGTGATATAGTGTTATCAAAGGGTGAGAGATATGAAGAACGTGATGGGTATGGCAACGGTCAAAGTGTCTTTGTATAGATGTAGGTCAGAACCGTAGAGGCGACATGTAAAGTTGAGTTATTATGTTGAAGTGTTAAGTAACAGCATCCCGAAAGTATGGCAGGTTTAACACATAAAAAATATTACTTCTCCACCACAAATTTCCATCTATGTGCACCACAGCTGATCGTGTAGAGCACTGAGAAAAGTGCCTAGTATAACATTTAAGTTGCTATATGAAAGTGAAGAGTGAGCAGGCAATTAGACAGTGTGGCTAGGATGAGATGGGAAAATCGCCAGCTATGTACTAGAGGTAAGAGGACGGCTATTTCTGCACTATACGCAACCTCATCCATCAAGAGCCGAGACAAGGAAGCTGTCATCCTAGGGTGACAACCACAGAACTAGTTGTGACCAACACTTAAAGATTGTAAGATATTTCGGTTTGTACTTTTGTGTAGCGATAAAGTTTCTATAACCTTCTCAAGTTTCTTACATATCATGTACTGAATGTCTGATACTTTGTGACCAGTATGTGTTACTTTTGTTTCTTCGCTTATTAATATCAATCAATGCGCTAGATTCACCTAAAACTATCGTTCTTACGAGGAGAACACGGCAAGTGTCAGAACTCGATTTCCCAGAAATTTCGCTCACTGGGAGAGGTGTCATAATAAGCGAAGACGTGTCTCGGCTTATCCGTAGGTACTCCATCTTTTCTGAGGAAACGACCGTAACAATTTTCGAGGTACTTCATGAGTCTTCTAGCGAGTAAATAGTGCAACCGAAGTGGTGGCACAGTGACTGGCGTCGCGGATTCGCACTTCTGCATCCCATAATCGAAGCGCTATTATTATTTCAATTTTTTTCTCATTAATCTACCCTTACCCGTAAAACACCCACAAGTATAATTTCCAGAGTACATCGAAATAACGTTGCCGTATTCGGCTGCTAATTATATGTCTGGTGAATGAGTTAAAAAGTGAAAGAAAACGCTAAATGAATGATAAAATTATTTGAATGTTTTTTCGGTAACGACCTCTTAGTGGATCTTCAGTCATAATCAGTTTCTAGCACCAGTTTTCAATAAAGTGAACCGTTATACGCAATTTGCGCAAAATTATTGCGTCCACATCCTATCTTCAGCATTGTTAATGCAGTTCCTTTCCCGAGTGAGATTGATACGAAAATATATCACTGTGGCGAACCTGCGTTCGCACGATGCATGTGGTTTCGGAATTTCTATGCTGCGAACGTTTCTACAATCAGTATCATCCAACTGAATGCATCAAATCTTCCTGAAGGACAAACATAACTATGAAATGTAACAATTAATAAAAGAAGTCATATAAGAATGAAATATAAGAATATCAGAATTTAAAAACATCATAACCCTTGAAAATACAATATATACATATATTACGTAATATATATTGTATTTTCAGGGGTTTTGATCTTTTTAAATTCTAATATTCTGATATTTCATTCTTAAATTAGTTCTTCTCCAAATATTAAGTAAGGAGGCTTGCGTGCCTCAGCGATACAGACAACCGTACCGTAGATGCAACCACAACGGAGGGGTATCTGTTGAGAGGCAAGACAAACGTGTGGATCCTGAAGAGGGGCAGCAGCCTTTTCAGTAGATGCCGGAGCAACAGTCTAGATAATTGACTGATCTGCCCTTGTAACACTAACCAAAACGGCCTTGTTGTGCTGGTACTGCGAATGGCTGAAAGCATGGGGAAACTACAGCCGTAATTCAAATGGTTCAAATGGCTCTGAGCACTATGGGACTTAACATCTATGGTCATCAGTCCCCTAGAACTCAGAACTACTTAAACCTAACTAACCTAAGGACAGCACACAACACCCAGCCATCACGAGGCAGAGAAAATCCCTGACCCCGCCGGGAATCGAACCCGGGAACCCGGGCGTGGGAAGCGAGAACACTACCGCACGACCACGAGATGCGGGCACAGCCGTAATTCCTCCCGAGGTCACTCAGCTTTACTGTATGGTTAAATGATGATGGCGTCCTCTTAGGTAAAATATTCCGGCGATAAAGAAGTCCCCCATTCGGATTTCCGGGCAGGGACTACTAAGGAGGACGTCGTTATCAGGAGAAAGAAAACTGGTATTCTACGGATCAGAGTGTGGAATTTCAGATCCCTTAATCGGACAGGTAATTAGAAAATTTAAAATGGGGAAGTGGATAGGTTAAAGTTAGATATAGTGGGAATTAGTGAGGTTGGGTGGCAGGAGGAACAAGACTTTTGGTCAGGTGAATACAGGGTTATAAATACAAAATCAACAATGGTAACGCAGGAGTAGGTTTCATAATGAATTAAAAAATAGAAATGACGGTAAGCTGCTACAAACAGCATAGTGAACGTATTATTGTGGCCAAGATGCATACGAATCCTACTCTCACCACAGTAGTTCAAGTTTATAAGCCAACTAGCTCCTTAGATGACGAAGATATTGATGAAATGTATGATGAGATAATAGAAATCATTCATATAGTGAAAGGAGACGAAAATTTAATGGTCATGGGTGAATGGAATTCGGTAGGAAATGGAAGAGAAGGAAACGTAGTAGGTGAGTAAGGAATGGGAGTAAAGAATGAAAGAGGAAGCCGCCTGGTAGAATTTTGTACAGAGGGTAACTTAATCGTAGCTAACACTTGGTTCGAGAATCATGAAAGAAGGTTGTATACATGGAAGAAGCCTGGAGATTCTGGAAGGTTTCAGATAGATTATATAATGGTAAGACAAAGGTTTATGAGCCAGGTTTTAAGTTGTAAGACATTTACAGGGGCAGATGTGGACTCTGATCTCAATCTATTGGTTATGAACTGTAGATTAAAACTGAAGAAACTGCAAAAAGTTGGGAATTTGAGGGGATGGGACCTGGATAAACTGAAAGAACCAGAGATTGTAGAGAGTTTCAGGGAGAACATTAGCGAAAGATTGACAGGATTGGGGGAAAGTAATACAGTAGAAGAAGATTCGGTAGCTTTGAGAGACAAAATAGTGAAAGCAGCAGAGAATCAACTAGCTAAAAAGACGAGGGCTAATACAAATCCTTGGGTAACAGAAGAGATATTGAATTTAATTGATGACAGAAGAAAATACAATAATGCAGTAAAGAAAGCAGGCAAAAAGGAATACAAACGTCTCAAAAATGAGATCGATAGGAATTGCAAAATGGCTAAGTAGGGATGGCTAGAGGACAAATGTAAGGATGTAGAGGCGTATATCACTAGGGGTAAGATAGATAGTGCCTACAGGAAAATTAAAGAGAGATTTGGAGAAAAGAGAACCACTTGCATGAATATCAAGAGCTCAGATGAAAACTCAGTTCTAAGCAAAGAAGGGAAAGCAGATACATGGAAGGAGTATATAGAGGGTCTATACGAGGGCGATGTTCTTGAGGACAATATTATGGAAATGGAAGAGGATGTATATGAAGACGAAATGAGAGATGTGATACTGCGGGAAGAGTTTGACAGAGCACTCAAAGTCCTAAGTTGAAACAAGGCCCCAGGAGTAGACAACATTCCATTAGAGCTAATGATAGCCTTGGGAGAGCCAGCCCTGACAAAACTCTACCATCTGGTGAGCAAGATGTATGAGACAGGCGAAATAACCTCAGACTTCCTGAAGAATATAGTAATTCCAATCTCAAAGAAATCAGATGTTGACGGATGTGAAAACTACCGGACTATCAGTTTAATAAGCCATGGCTGCAAAATAATAACACGAATTCTTTACAGACTAATGGAAAAACCGGCAGAAGCCGATCTGGGGGAAGATCAGTTTGGATTGCGTAGAAATATTGGAACACGTGAGGCAATACTGACCCTACGACTCATCTTAGAAAATCAATCAAGGAAAGGCAAACCTACGTTTCTAGCATTTGTAGAGCTACGGAAAGCTTTTGACAATGTTGACTGGAATACTCTCTTTCAAATTCTGAAGGTGGCATGGGTAAAATTGTACAGAAATCAGATGGCAGTCATAAGAGTCGAGGGACATGAAAGGGAAGCAGTGGTTGGGAAGGTAGTGAGACACGGTTGTAGTCTATCTCCGATGCTATTCAATCTGTATATTGAGCAAGCAGTAAAGGAAACAAAAGTAAAATTCGAAGTAGCATTAAAATCCATGGAGCAGAAGTAAAAACTTTGAAATTCGCCGATGACGTTGTAATTCTGCCAGAGACAGCAAAGGATCTGGATGATCAGCTGAACGGAATGGACAGTGTCTTGAAAGGAGGATGCAAGATGAACATCAATAAAAGCAAAACAAGGATAATCGAATGTAGTCGAATGAACGCGTGTGATGCTGAAGGAATTAGATTAGGAAATGAGACGCTTAAAGTAGCAAATCAGTTTTGCTATTTGGGGAGTCGAAGTAAAGAGGATATAAAATGAAGATTGGCAATGGCAAGGAAAGCTTTTCTGGAGAAGAGAAGTTTGTTAACATCGAGTATAGATTTGTCAGGAAGTCGTTTCTGAAAGTATTTGTATGGAGTGTAGCCATGTATGGAAGTGAAACGTGGACGATAAATAGTTTAGACAAGAAGAGACTAGAAGCTTTCGAAATGTGGGGCGATATAAGAACAACAGAAGGCTAAACAACTCAAATGACTTAATAGAAAAAATAAGAAATGATAACATACCAAACTCAGCAACATTGGTGTCATTTGATATAATTTCAATGTACACACACATCCCAACAGAAGAAACCATCAACACAATTGAAATAAACCTCCAACTGCAAGGAAACATACCCACAACAAAAATACAAGAAATATTAGCCATACTCAGGCTCATTACAGAACAAAACTACTTCACATTCAACAACCGATTTTACTCTCAACAAGATGGACTACACATGGGATCCCCAATCAGTGGCCTCCTAGCTGATATTTTCCTCAATCAGATAGAAAAACAAATCTTTGACAAAATAGTAATACCAAAACAGTACAAAATAATATATTGGTACAGATATGTAGATGACATAATTTGCATAATAGATGAACCACTGTCTCGCATAAAAGAACTTCATGATAAGATAATCTCCATCCACCCACAAATAAAATTCACCATAGAAACACAAACAGATGAAAAACTTAATTTCTTAGATCTCACTATACACAAGAGAAACAACAAACATGAATTCACAATCTACAGAAAACCCACACTCAGCAGCACCATTACTCATAACCAATCCAATCACCCCACAACTCACAAAGAAGCCAGCTTCAGATATTTACTTCACAGGCTGAACAAAATACCCATGAACAGGCATGACTACACACAAGAACTGAACACGATAAAACATATTGCACAGGAGAATGGATATGACGCAAAGAGAGTAGACAAAACAAACCACAAAATACAAAAACAAACAGCACATAACCATGAAACACACACACATACAAACACAACTCATCACACAACAAATCAGCAGATGGTAAGCAGCTAATGGCACATAATGACTTACAACAACAAAGTCCCACACAGGGTGGGTAATATGCTAAAGACACAAGGACTCAACATAGCATATAGAACCAACAACACAATATAGAGCAGACTCGGAAGAAATACCACCAACACTGACAAATAAAGCCAGTCCGGCATCTACCAACTTACTTGCAACTGCTGTCAATCCGTATATGGGAGCCAAACTTGTAGGACCGTCAGAACCAGATATAATGAACACCTCAGAGCACTGAAAAGCAATAGCACATACTCAGCATTTGCAGACCACCTGGTAGCACACAACCACCACCCAAAAAACATTGAAACTGACCTTCACATCCTAAAAACTATCAGCAGCCTTTACCAAAAATTAACTAAAGAAGAAAACTACCACATCCAAAAATCAATAGCCCAAGGAAAGAAAGTACTCAATGAATACACATCACTGTGCAACAAAACCCTCTTCGCCACAATAGAAGACCTATACAAGTAACACACACACACACAAAATCATCTCTCTCTCTCTTTTCTTTCTTTCCTTCTTTCTTTCTTACAGTCTCTCT